>NW_027070022.1:386720-474770 GCF_002906115.3 Quercus suber
TTTCTCTCTCTCTCTCTCTCTCTCTCTCTCTCTCTCTCTCTCTCTCTCTCTCTCTCTCTCTCTCTCTCTCTCTCTCTCTCTCTCTCTTATCAGTTCTTTGCGTTCTCTCTTCCTTCTCCCATTCTCTCTTCTCCTTCAGCCCCTCTCACTCTCCGTATCTCTCCTCTCGTAGCTCGTCTCTTTTGTTAATCATATTTTGCTCACTGTAATAGAAAACAGTTCAGTTGTGATTATTGTTTAGTGGGTTTGGGTCAACGAAGATGCTTTTGACAATGCTGACAGCGATGGACCGACAACGATGATGGTTTTGATGATACTGACAGTGATGATGGTTTGGAATGACGATACTAACAGCGATGATCGTTTCAACGGCGAGGATGAAGTTTTTCAGTGGTGGGTTTTGCTCTGATGGTGGTTGTTGGCTTCTTGCTTCGATGTTGGGTACTTGGGTCGAGTTGATGGTTTTGAGTTCGATTTTGGGTTGGACCAATGAGGATGGAGTTTTTCAAAGGTGGGTTTTGCTTCGATGGTGGTTGTTGGCTTGTTGCTTCAGTGGTGGGTGTTGGGTACTTGGGTCAAGTTGTGGATGTTGGTTTAGTGGTGGGTTTGTGGTTCGATGGTGGCAGTGGCTAGTGTTTTTGGTGGCAATTTTTTTTGGTAATATTGGTGGTGATTCTGGTGAAGAAGTGATGGTGGAAGGTGGCTGTGTGGGTGTACCGAAGAGAGAGAACAAGGAAGAAAGGAAGAGAGGAAAGAGAATTGAATTTTTTATATTAGTTAATGTTGTAGTTTATATTATTTTAATAAGTTAGATGTAAAAATAAAAACTGTGATGTAGAGTAAGTTGTGAAATGAGATGGTAAAATAAATAAAATAGATTTTTAGAGCGTAAGACAGAACTTTTTTGTCCACACGTATTTTCAAAAAAACTGAAAATTGTTATTTAAACACATGTACCAAACAGGCCTGAAGTGTGATTTTTTGAAAATATTTAAAATGTACTTTTTAAAAATAACGCATTTTAAAATAGCTTACCCAAATAGAAACACATATCAAAACAAAATGACAGATTAAAGCAAAGCAGTGTGTTCGACGACTTTAAAGAACTTAATTCAATGCAACCTCTTTGATCATCATGGCACATAGTATACTCATATTGATCCAAATCATCCGTAACATTCAGATAATATCATATATAAATTTATAATACAAATACCATGAAGAAGATTTGGTCAAACATCTTTGTTCTTTTCTTAGGTTTTCAAAAGTTAGTTCTGCTGTGTGTTCTTCTACTTTCCTTCTTGATGAAACCCAAAGAACATTGAGTTATACTTCATATGGAAAGGGGAACGATTTCTGGTTGTTTGGTCGAATAAAGTTGGATGGTTGAATTGATAATTTCATAATTAATATTTGGCTAAAATGCAAATTGTATTTTCTAAATTTTCCTAAATTTCATTTCAGTCCTCTAACCCACCAAGCCTAAAATTTTGCAGATTCTATCTCCATTCAATGCAAAAAAAAGGCATAAATAAGATTAAGTTACTGAACATAAATAAATAAATAAAGAATGGTGTGGTGTATTTGTAAATGTCCTGGTGCTTTGATTTTTGTATGATGTAGTACTTGGTTTGTCCTCATCTCAGGAGAACTAATGGTGGCAAAAAAAAAAAAAAAAAACAAATAAATAAAGAAAGAAAGAAAAGAAAAGGAAAGAAAAGAAAAAAACACACGTATAGACCCTATATGGCTATAAGTTAGTGTGTTCTATAGGTTTTATTCCTAGGGAACTATTTGTGGCAGAAAGTAAAGAAACAAAAATATTATGACTATGTGAGTTTGGTGTAAGAAACAGGAGATTATTGTTAGGCTTAAGAGGAGATAGATTTTATATAGATGAATTAATGATAGTTCTGATATATATAAGATGGATATTCTTAGCAATTTCTCTTCTGGCCGGATACCGTTATAAGTCATTCTTAAATTATCTGATTATTGAGTAAATGGTACTTGCAAAATTGTTTTAGGTGACATCTAAGGATTTTAGAAGAAGTGTTAGGGAGAAGTTCCTTTTGGTATGACTTTTGGAGGTAAGTAACCTTATCCTAATTGGTTTTATTTTGCTTATATTAATGTATTTTTTTTTTTTACTACTAAAAATTATTTATAATTGTGAGAATTTTTATTTATTTCTATTGTATTACTGATTTCAAGTAAAGGATTATTATAAATATATTTTAATATAGAGTATATGATTTTTATATACATGCTTGAATAAGATATATTTTCTGTTAGAATCTATGATTTCATATATATGATTATGGACAATTTGACTATGAATTGATTCTGATACCCAGCCAATGGGGGTTATTGATTGGTACTTTGATACACAAGCCAATGAGAGTTATTCATTAGTACTCTGATACCCAGCCAATGGGGGTTATTCATTGGTATTCTGATACCCAAACTAATGGGAGTTATTCATTGGTACTTTGATACCCAGCCAATGGGGGTTATTTATTAGTACTCTAATGCCCAGTCACGGGGATATAGAGTGACTATAGTCATAAGATTTTTAAGAATATGAATTACGTTAAACATTTGAACTATTTTGAGTCATTAAAACTGCTTATGTATTTTGGAACCTATTGCAAGTTATAGCTTTGATATATAGAAAACTAACTACTTTCTAAACCATCTATGATATATTCGTAAGATTAAAGTATGTGATCTATTTACAAAAAAATTATTTTAAGACTATAAAACTTCTTTAGTTATTTTTGAAAACCCATAGTATATCATAACTTTTGAAGACTCATATTACATCTTATTACTTTACAAATCTATTGCTATGCCTAGTCACGGGGATATAGCGGGACCATAGTCATAAGATTGTTATGAATATGAATTACATTTGAATATTTGAACTATTTTGAGTTACTAAAACTGCTTATGTGTTTTTGGAACCTATTGTAAGTTATAGCTCTTGATATATGGAAAACTAACTCTTTTCTAAACCATCTATGATATATTTGTAAGATTAAAGTATGTGATCTATGTGCAACTTATTATTTTAAGACTACGAAATTTCTTCGGTATTTTGAAAACACATAGTATATTATGACTTTGAAAAAACATATTACATCTTATACTTTATAGATCTATTACTTGATAGAACTTGATGAAGCGTGAATTCGTCAGTCAGAGTATGCAGACGGGAGCAATCTCCAGCCTGTATGAATGTACTCTCGAAAGTGGTCACCGGTGTGGTGCTTGCCACAATGCCTCCGATGCCAAAGTCAGTATAAGGAGCTTTTTGAGAATGAGCAATATAATGTAATGGAATCAAAGAAACCTCTTAGTATCTATCTGAGTGTGTATGTACCTTGTTCTTGGCAATGTGAGGGCTTTATATATGTTGTTACAGCTTCTAGCCGTTCGGGCAGTTATGGTGGTTTTAATGCCCTTCTGGGTAACGTTTCTTGCCTCATAATGTTGCTTTAATTTGCTCCCAACGGTCTGTACAGTTGGCTTTGTAACCGTTCAGGGTGTTATTGGCAGCATTGAATGAAATGTTTACCTTCGTCAGTGAAGTGGGTACTCGTCCTCTCAGGTTGATCTCGTCTGTCCTATTGAGCTCATCTGTAATTGATTTTTTCAGTCCCATCAGCTGCCCCCGGATTCCATGGTAGTCATGACACATTATGTCGATCAGGGAAGGTGAATGGTTTTTGGACTGCAAGCGGTTGTTAGGTTTTCGTGCCGTATTAAATGCATAGCGGCGGCGCTTTTCGGGTTGTGGCCTACGTGGCATATTCTAACTGGTGGAGTTAATGCTCCATATCATGGGACTATTAGTTTTCCCACTGGTTTTTCAGTTTTCCAATTCTTGGTTTTAAACTTCTCCTCTTCTCACTTTTTCCTTCTCACTCTTTTCAAAATCCTTCAATCATTGTTTTGACCATCCTCTCCGGCGACCTCATTCTGCTATTTTCCTCTGACCTAGTGCACAGCGCAGTGGTCCTTCCCCTGTTTACTGCTTTTTAAAGGTATGCCCATTCTCTTTTTCCCTTCTATGCCCTTCCTTTCTTTTCTGTTACAACCTTGCCTCTAATTACTCTTTTTTAATTTTAATTTTTTTTTTTTTGCTTTGTTCTTGGGGGTTTAGCTTGTACTGTGTCTTCTTTTTGGTTTTCATGGTTCGTAGCTCTGAGGTAAGGACAGTCTGCCCATCAATTTCTTTAGGTGTTTTTCCCCATATTGAGAATTTTGTTTTTAAGGGCAATTGTTTGAGCGTAGCATTGGCTAATTTATTGCCCTTGCTTCGTTAGTCACTAGATTGATTTGCAAATGAGGTGAGAAAGCGAAAGAATATGACTGAGGTTAGGTCGACCGAGCTCAAGACTGGGTTGTCGTCAAGTGGCGGCCCAACGGAGGGGTATACAGCCATTTCTGCCCCTCTAAAGGTTAGGGCTTTCCATCCTTTAGAGGAGAAGTGTGGGCTGGACGCTGACACACTTGGGAGATTTAAGGATAGATTTCAGTTCCCAGATCGGGTTAGGGTTCATCTACCCAATGAGGAGGTCTGGGCTTGTCACTTCTTCCCAGGCGAGGTGTGCTTTTACGAGTCTGCCTTCATCTGTGGGCTGAGATTTCCTATTCATCCCTTCTTTATGGAGTTATTAGATCATTTTGGTATTGCTCTTGGGCAACTTTTGCCTAATTCGTGGACAATATTGGTCAGTTGTATGGGAATATGGCTGGCCACCACTAACGAAGATGTGCCTAGGGTTGATGAGCTCATCTATTTGTATCGCTTAAAAGCGTCAAAGGAGCACGAGTACTATGAACTGGTGCCTTGGGTGAAGAGGACTAGGATTGTCAAGAAGTTACCTTCGTCGTTCAGGTACTGGAAGTCCAAGTTTTTCTTTGTGTTTGGGGACGATTTTGAAACTCCCTTAAGTGAGGTTTGGGGTGATCTCCCGAGGTTGCGTCGTCAGTGGGGAACCCCGACCTTAGGTGCGTCAATATTCCCTTTTATACATTAAGTTCCGTCATGCTTGCCTTTATCACTATTGATTCTCTTACTTCTTCTTCTACTCAATTAAGAGATGGCCCAAACTGAAAAGTAGGTATAAGGAGCGAGTTTAGAAGGCAATTGAATATGCGCAGAAGATTTAGAGTTGGGACAACCTTGTAGACCCTAGGAAACTTGCCTTCTACTGTCTTGGCCCAGATCCTTCTAGTTACATCCTACGAAACCTTGACATTAAGGGAAAAAAGAGTAAGTATGGAGTTCGTCAACATTCACCTTTATATATATCTCCTCACTTTTTTACTTTTATTTTTTAACAAGTGTTTCCTTCTTGCAGAGATGACAACCAAGTTCAACAAAGACATGTACGCTAAGATGAGGGCAAAGAAGGACGAGCCTCTATCAAACTTAGGGAAGAAAGTAGTGTGCGTTACTGGGAAAAGTGGCTTTGTCCCTCCCGCTTCCTCCGTCAGCCCAATCGTGTCAAGGGTTGCGACAATAAGGACTGCTTCTCCCATGACTTCGGGGGAGGAGATTGGGGGTACTCCCGTCTCCAAGAGGCCGAGGTTGTCCGAGAAGGAGAAAGAGAAAGGCGACCCTCGTCCATCCACGCTCTGGACTGATGAAAGGCTTGTAGTGGATAGGGCCCATAGAGTGGTGATTGCTGCGGATCTGAAGGTCCTATCTAGCATCCCATTCAATGACGTGGCTGCTCGCCATGTCCACAAGCTTGTACAGGTTAGTTCGCTTGCGCCACCCCTTTTTTTTTTTTACTGACGACTTTGAACTTTTTTTCTAGGTACTAGGAGAAAGTATCCATATCACTTATGAGTATCTTGCCCAAAAGGTGAAACTGAAGACAATTGCTGCAAGGTCGGTGGAAGCATTCCAAACTACCGACGAATATAACACCGTTCTGTTCAGCTGGTATTTCAAAGGATTTGAGCTCTTGAGGAGATACCCTATGAAGCATCCTTCTCGGGTGGACATGGAAAAGTTGGACCTGGATGAAGTAGACTAGGAAATGGCTGCTGACGAGGCCACCCAATCTTCTACCATTAAGCCTGACGCTCATGAGGATGTTCCTGCTAATGACGCTCCAACTGGTGATGACGATGCTACCAACGCCTGACTCTGATACTTGTGAAAATTTCTTTTGTTTTTGGGCCTTTTTTTTTTTTTTTTTTGAAGATCTAATTTCTAAACAATTGCTTTTTATTTTATTTTGAGAACAATATTGGTAGCCCAGTGTTTATGGGTTTTTTTTTTTTTTTTTTTTTTCTTTTTGTAAAAACAATGGTAATTGCCCTTGGTTTTGGGGCTTTAATTAAATTTGCTGCATACTTACCTGTACCCATGGTTGCACACTTATCTGTTGAGTTTTGCCAGAGTCCATATGTTGTGCTTAGTGGAAGTTCCTTACTGTGACTTTCCTTTCTTTCATCGGTAGTTTTAGCTGTTTTCTTGCAACTAGAACTCCTTTGGTTCAGGCGAATGGGTTTGGTGCCCAGGTTCAGCTTTAGTTTGATTCATTGTGAGATCCTCGTCAGTAACTTACATTCGTCAAGGCGGAATCTTGCTACTTAGTTGTTTTATCATTTACACCCATTTACACCCACTTAAGGGATTTTGTCGTCTTTAATTATCTTCGTCAGTAACCTACATCCATCACAACAGAATCTTGTTACTTAGCCACTTTTTTGACTTACACCCATTTAAGGGATTTTGTCATCTTTTAATTGGCTTCGTCAGTAACTTACATCCGTCACAGCGGAATCTTGTTACTTAGCCATTTTTTGACTCACACCCATTTAAGGGATCTTGTCATTGTCAGTAACTTACATCCGTCTAGGCGGAATCTTGTTACTTAGCCATTTTTTGACTTACACCCATTTAAGAGATCTTGTCATCGTCAGTAACTTACATCTGTCTAGGTGGAATCTTGTTACTTAGCCATTTTTGGCTTGTGTGGCTTATATAGTTGACCAGACCTTTTTGCATGGAGACATTAGCTGAATAATTCATTTATTGACTTTAATAACGAATACATTTATTTGCTACATCTATTGATGGTATTTCTTCAAATGCTCAATGTTCCATGGCCTTGGTAGTCTTTGCCCGTCTAGGGTCTCCAGGTGATAACTGCCTTGTCTGGAGTAGTGAATGACTCGGTAAGGTCCTTCCCATGTGGGGTTGAGCTTTCCTTGGGTGGAGTCTTTAGTGGCTGTGGTGACCTTGCTCAGGACGAGGTCGCCTATGCTAAGTCGTCTGAGCTTTACCCTCTTGTTGTAATAGTTAGTCATTTTCTGCCGGTAACCCGCCATTCTGCTACAAGCTTTGTCTCTTACTTTGTCTAGACAGTCTAGGCTAACTCGTAGAAGATTGTCATTGTCTTCTTCGTTGAATACCTCTCGTCTGGTGCTGGTTACTCCTACCTCGATCGGGATCACTGCTTCGGTACCATAGGTAAGTTTGAAGGGGGTTTCTCCTGTTGGGGTTCTTGCTGTGGTTCTGTAAGCCCATAAGGCATTGGGCAACTCTTCTGGCCAGGTCCTCTTTGCATCGTCCAACTTCGTTTTGATGATCTTGAGCAATGTCCGATTTGTCACCTCCGTCTGTCCATTCGCCTGTGGATGCCTTGGGGATAAGAATTGATTCTTGATGCCTAGCCTTGTGTAGAAATCCCTGAAGCCTTGGCTATCGAATTGGTGTCCATTGTCTGATATGATCGTCCGTGTGATCCTGAACCTGCAAATTATATTCTTCCACACGAAGCTTTGGATTCTTGCTTCGGTGATGGTCGCCAGTGCCTCTACTTTAACCTATTTCATAAAGTAATCAATATCAATTAGTAAGAATTTTACCTGACCTTTGCCTTGTGGTAGTGGGCCGACGATGTTGATTCTCCATTTTGCAAAAGGCCATGGGGATGCAATCGTCGTCAGTTTCTCTGTTGGAAGCCGCTGAACATTCCCGAACCGCTGACACTTGTCACATTTCTTGATGAACTCTGTGGCGTCCGTCTGTATAGTTGGCCAGAAATAGCCTGTTCGAATTATCTTGCTCACCAAGGATCTGGGGCCAACATGATCGCCATAAACTCCTTCATGGATCTCCTCCAAGATGTACTTTGCTTTTTCTTCGTCAACACACTTCAAGTAAGGCATGGAGAAGCCTCTCTTGTATAGGGTGTCATTGAAGATTGCAAATCTAGCCACCCTCTTTTTGATCTTCCTAGCCTCGTCTGCGTCCTGAGGGAGACATTCGTCCTGAAGGAAAGATAGGATGGGCATCATCCAGCTGTTTGTGCTCTGGATCGTGAACGTTGGGATTTCTTCAATGCTGGGGTTTTTCTAGACTTCCATCATCAGGTCTGTGTTCGATCCCCTTTCTTCCGACGAGGCTAGCTTTGAAACTTCGTCTGCTGTCATATTTTGGCTTCTGGGGATCTGCATAAACTCCACTTCATCAAACTCCTGAGTCAGATGTTTTGTCAGCTAGAGGTACTTCTGCATTCTTTCTTCCTTTGCTTCATATTCTCCCTTGATTTGCCTAATTACTAGTTTTGAATTATTTTGGACTAATAGTTTCCTAGCTCGAAACTCTTTTCCGAGCCTCAAACCCGTCAGAATTCCTTCGTACTCGGCTTTATTGTTGGTGGCAGGAAATTTCAGCTGGACTCCATACTTTAGTATTTCTCCTTCGGGGGTGATTATGACAACCCCTACTCCTCCCTTTTTTTGGGCTGATGAACCATCGGTTTGTATTGTCCATCGCTTTTCTTTGTCGATGAGGTCGTCTTCGTCCGGGATGGTAAACTTTGCGATGAAGTCTGCTAAAGCCTGTGCTTTAATGGCTGTCTTGGGATGATATTCAACATCAAATTGGTTGAGTTCGATTGCCCACTGGACCATTCTCCTAGCTGCCTCAGGTTTGCCCATGGACCTCTTGATAGGTTGGTCCGTCATCACCAAGATTGGATTTGCCTGAAAATACTGTCTAAGTTTGTGTGAGGCTACTATCAATGCGAACGTGATTTTTTCAATCTTTAGGTACTTGGACTCAGCTCCTTGGAAGGCTTGGCTGACTTAATAAACTGGAAGCTGTTTCCTGTCTTCTTCCCGGATTAGGGCTGCACTGACGGCTGTAGCTGACACTGCTAAGTACAAATACAAGTTCTCACATTCTTTTGACGGGCTTAGAAGGGGTGGATTACTTAGGTAGCATTTGAGTTCCTAGAAAGCTGCCTCACATTCGTCAGTCTAGGCGAAAGCCTGTTTCAAGGTCTTGAAGAAGGGTAGGCACTTGTCCGTCACTCTAGAGATGAACCTATTGAGGGTTGCAATCTGTCCTTTGAGCTTCTAGACTTCCTTGACTGTCTTGGGTGATGCCATGTTGATTACGGCTTGTATCTTCTCTAGATTTGTCTCTATTCCTCTCTGGGACACCATGAATCTCAGGAATTTCCCTGAGGCTACACCGAAAACACACTTACTAGGATTTAGCTTCATGTGGTATTGCTTGAGGGTAGCAAATGTCTCTTTAAGATCATCTAGATGGGCAAGTTCCTCTTTACTCTTGACGAGCATGTCATCTATGTACACCTTAATATTCCTGCCTATCTGCTTGCTAAACATTCTGTTCATCAATCTCTGATAAGTAGCACCTGCATTCTTCAGTCCAAAGGGCATTACCTTTTAAAAATAGAGCCCTTGACTGTTGATGAAGGTTGTTTTCTCCTGATCCTCGTTAGCCATTTTTATCTGGTTGTATCCTGAGAAGGCGTCCATAAATGTCAACAGCTTGTGTCCAACTATAGAATCTACCAGCTGGTCTATTCTTGGAAGAGGGAAGTTGTCCTTTGGGCAGGCCTTTTTTAGGTCCATGAAGTCCACACACATTCTCCATTTCTCATTCGCTTTCTTCACCAGGACGATGTTTGCAAGCCAGTCTGGATAGTATACTTCTCGGATGAAGCCTGGAATCAAGAGTTTGTTAACTTCATCTGCGATCACTTGGTCTCTTTCGGGTGCGAAGACTCTTCGTCTTTGCTTGACGGGCTTCCTTTCTGGGTCTACATTTAACCTGTTCTGAATGACTTCTGGAGATATGTCTGGCATGTCGTCGGGGCTCCAGGCAAAGACGTCTAGGTTTTCTTTAAGAAATTGGACCAGCTTCGTTCTCATCTTGGGACTTAGAGTCGTCCCTATCCTGGTCATCTTATTTGATTCTCATTCGGCCAACTCTACTGTCTCTAGGGCCTCCACCTTTTCTTTCTTCGTTTCTTCGATTGTCCATGTATAGTTCTCCCTTGCGGCCATGACGGCCTGGTAGCATTCTCGAGCTAAAACTTGATCTCCTTTAACTTCACCAACACCGTTCTCCGTTGGGAATTTTACCTTTAGGCAGTAGGTAGACGTGGATGCTTTCCATTTGTTGAGTGCTGGCCTTCTGATGATTACATTGTAGGATGAGGGGCAATCTACCACCAAGAAGTCTAGATGACAGGTCAACTGCTTCAGGTAGGTTCCCACCATCACCGTCAATGTCACTATGCTTTTGGGGTATACCTTGTCACCACTGAAACTGACGAGGGGGGAATCAAATGGACGCAGTCTTTTTGGATCCAGTTTCAGTTGTTGGAATGCAGGGAAGTAGATGATATTAGGGGAGCTACCATTGTCCACGAGGATCCTTTTTGTGTTGAATCCTTCTATGGTAAGCATTATGACTAAGGGGTCGTTGTGAGGCTGCTTCACTCCCCTAGCATCTCTTTCGTTGAAAATTATGTCCTGATCGGTTCGTCTGTGCTTCAACGGGGGTGTCGTGTGGTCGCTGTTCATCTGTCATTGATATGCTTTCTTAAGGGACTTGAATGATCCTTCTGCGATGGGCCTTCCTGCGATCGTCTGTATTTCCTCGATCACATTTTGAGGAGGTTGGAATCGACGGTCACTGCCCTTGGATGAGGACTCATGTTGGCCTTTGTTTTCGTCCTGGAACTTACTATACTCCCCTTTCTTCACAAACTTCTGCAGCTTCCCCTTCTGTATTAACTCTTCTATTTGCTCTTTGAGGTCTCGACAATCTTCGGTGTAATGGCCATGATCCTTGTGAAATCGATAGTACTTATTCTTATCGTGGATGTTAAGAGACGAGTGCAATGGTTGCGGCCATTTAAGGTAGTGTTCGTCCTTAATCTGTGTTAAAATTTTATCAACAGGCATAATAAGAGGGGTAAATTTTACCGTTTGCGGACCTTTATCATCTTTCCTCCTACTCCTGTCATTGGTCTGATGATTTGGGTGCTCCTGCTTTTGCCCTCTACGATCGTCATCTTTCCTTTCTTTGTCCTCTGGTCTCTCTACACCCTTGATGGCTGCTAATGCGTCTTCAGCGTTCATGTACTTCTGTGCTTTAAGGAGCATCTCGGCCATCATTTTTGGGGGATTCTTTGCGAGTGACGTAACGAACTCTCTGGATTTCAACCTTACCTTGAAGGTCGTCAGTTGCACCTCATCGTCAGCTTCATCTACCTCTAGTGTCTCGCGAGTAAAGCGTTTCACGTATGACCTTAGGGTTTCCTTCTCTCCCTGCCTGATGGTAAGTAAATGGTCCACGGTCCTCTTAGGGCGTTTTCCTCCAATGAAGTGATGTAGGAAGGCGTTGCTCAACTGCTCAAAGTTGTCAATGGATGATGTTGGCAACTTTGTGAACCATTCCCTTGTAGCTCCTTTGAGAGTGGTTGGGAAGGAACAACACAGTATTTTGTCTGGGGGCTGCTGGAGCCCTAGTGTCGTTTTGAAGGTGTTAAGATGATCCTGAGGGTCCCTTAGCCCATCGAACGGTTCAAGTTGGGGCAACCGAAATTTTGACGACACTAGGCATTCAAGGACCGTTGTGGTGAATGGTGAATCCGTTGCCCTGACCATTCGATCTACACTCCGTTCTGTTTTCTCCTTGATGGCGTTCCTAAGTTCGTCCATCTCCCTCCTTATCTCTTGGAGAAGATCCGAGTTGTGCTCGGTTGGAGTAGTAGGCCTTTGATGGTCACTTCTTCTGTGGCTATCTCCCTCGTCATCCTGGTTCCCTTTAGACCGATTCTCCTCCTGCTGAAGCCATAGCTTCATTTCCTGGTTTTGTCTGGTCAGTTCTTCAACTGTGGCTGCGAGAGCCTGAACTTGCTGAACTAAGGGTGTGGAATCTTGATTGGACTCTATCTGATAGTAATTGTTGATTGGAAACTACTTTTTCGAGATTGAAGATGAAAATGTCGTCCCCACAAACAGCATCAAACTGATGAAGCGTGAATTCGTTAGTCAGAGTGTGCAGACGGGAGCAATCTCCAGCCTGTATGAATGTACTCTCAAAAGTGGTCACCAGTGTTGTGCCTACCACAACGCCTCCAATGCCAAAGTCAGTATAAGGAGTTTTTTAAGAATGAGCAATATAATGTAATGGAATCAAAGAAACCTCTTAGTATCTATTTGAGTGTGTATGTACCTTGTTCTTGGCAATGTGAGGGCTTTATATATGTTGTTACAGCTTCTAGTCGTTGGGGCAGTTATGGTGGTTTTAATGCCCTTGTGGGTAACGTTTGTTGCCTCATAATGTTGCTTTAATTTGCTCCCAACGGTCTATACAGTTGGCTTTGTAACCGTCCAGGGTGTTATTGGTAGCATTGAATGAAATGTTTACCTTTGTCAGTGAAGTGGGTACTCGTCCTTTCAGGCTGATCTCGTCTGTCCTATTGAGCTCGTCTGTAATTGATTTCGTCAGTCCCATCAGAACTTATTAGGATTTTGGTTACTTATTGAGTTGTCAACTCACCCCCCCTTTTTCCCCTTCAGTTTCAGATTGTGAAAGATAGCAAGTTTTAGGAGTTTTGATGTTGTGTTGTGAGCAAGAAAAGAAGCTTAGTGATTTTGGGATTGGATGGTCTTCTAATAGTTTTATATTTATTGGCCAATTGGCATTATGTACATGAGGTTTGGATTTATACTCATATATTTGAACTTTAAGAGTTGTTTAAAAGCACATTGTATTATTCTTCTTTTTTGGGGTAGTTTTTAAATGTATTTTTTGTTACAAGTAATAAAATTGCTTTTTCATGCACAATTTGTTGATCAGATTCTTTCTTATTCAAAGACATTTAGATGAATTGAATTGATTGCTTTCTCATCCATTTCTTTTTAGTCTTCATCACTCATCTTTTCAAGCTTCTTTGCCTTCCTAGGTAAGGCTTATAAACTCCTAGTATAATATTTATACTCATACCCTCTTTCATTTTGTTTTTCCTCTTTGTAAAATTTTGTTCATTACATATTAGATTTCAAAGAGGCAAATCAAATTGTTGCTCTTTGAAATTTCAATGATTTTTCTTTAAGTCAAGTCTTATACAAAGGCTCTAAATCATATGTTTAATATTATGTATATAAATAAAATGAAAATTAAAAAATATATTTTATTTCAAGGAATTCTTTGAATCTTTTTATTTACATAATATAGAAAAATAGTTATACGCATCCTATATCATTTAAAATGATATTTTTTTGGAAAGTTATGCCCAATATTCCATATGTGTGATGATAAAAAGGCTAATGGTTCTTTAACAAGAGAGAAATCAAAATTACAAAGACAAAAATGTAGAAAAAATTCTTAGAACATTAGGTATGAAAATTTTCTTTACTAGAAGATAAAATAAATAAAATTGAGACAAATCTCTTCTCTGGTTCTTTAAAATGATTGTTCTTGAAGAGTTAAGCACAAAATTCCACCAAATCAACACAAAACCGAGACTTCTATTGATTGAAGTTGAAATGATAAGGAGTTTTGTATACAAAATTTCCGATATGATGTCTGCTAGCTACTCAAATGCGCTACTTCCAATATCCTTATAGTCGCTGAGTTTGACCAAAGTCTTCATGTTAAGGTCTTTACTTCTATTTTATTTATCACCATCAGCTGTGAGTATCACACCGCGAAGCCAGCCAAGGGAATAATATGGCATATTAATCAAAGTCACCAAAAACTATTCTTAAACATGTATTGGATCTAATAACAAACAAGAGCAACACATCAAGACATGTTCATCAATATATCCAATCATTCAACTCATTAATCAAAACATGATGAGACACAACAAATCGAACACAAACAAATCAAATCATATTTATAAGAAAATATAACACATAAATAAAATTAAGAACAACAAGAACACAAAAATAATCTAAATCAAGGAAAAAGCCATGAAGAGAGACTCACCTTGCTTATGGAACATAACTTGATTGATATTTTAACCGGCCCCTCAGTGCCTACACAACAAGATTCAAAGAGATATCAAGGAAATAAAAGGATTAAATAGTTCATAGGTAATCACAACTCAAAATAAAAAGGTTAGTTTTGAAAAGGTTTTGAGGAAATCAATTTAGAACAAGTTTCTGCCTTAAAACTAACTAAAGAGAGGTTTTTTGATGATTAAAAAACGTGTGCCCAGGTCTGTATGTGATTTTAGAGAAGATGAAATAGAGTTTTTAGAGAATATGGAGGCAAAAATAAACTTTCTCCAATTAGGGTTTTAGTTTGGAGGCATAAGGATGTATTTATAGGTTTAATCTAGGGTTTTTAGGCTTATTTTTAGGGTTTTGGACATTCCAAAGGGTCTTGGGGCCAGGCCCCATCAAATAGGGCCCTAAAAACTAAAGTTCTAAGGTTCTGGAATGGGTTCTGCGTACGCAAGTTTGTGCATGGTACGCATGCATCCCCAGAAACCCTAATTCTGACATATTTGATGACCTAATTTCAAACAGTCATAACTCACTCAATTTAAGTCCAAATTAGGCAAAATTTGTGTTCAAATTGAAGTCAAGGATATCTGATTTCCAATGAAATAAACCTCACTCAAAAATGCTTTTGGGATCAAAAGTTATGGTCAAAACAATGAGCAAAAGTCATTTTTCAGCATTATTTTCAAAGCGATTTAAGTACTTTTGAGTTGTGATTACTTCCAAACTATCAAAATAACTTCAATTACCTTTTGTAGACATGTCAAGCTCATCACTAGAACCGGGGACTAAAGTTTATTTACCGGGTACAAAATGAGGTGTCTACTGTCCCCCTTTTAAGGAAATGATGGAAAAAAAAATTTATTTCAAGAAATCTCAGTTTCTACCATGAGGAAGAAAAATGAGGGTAACCTTCCAACCAAATAGCTTCTTTCTCACCCGGCTTAAGTCCTAGATAGCTCGATTGCAAGAACTCAAAATATAAGAACATGAAACTTCCTTAAAAGATGGGACAGGACAACTTCTTTGCCGCACATATCAAGGAGTACAAATCCAAATTTGTTTCAGCTACCAATTAGCCGACTTTGATGGGTCTAATAATTGAGTGTGTGCGCGCGCACACACACACACACACACACCCACACACACACACACACACACGCACACACACATATATATATATATATATATATATATAATTTGAATAAAGACTTTATTGAACGAAAGAGGAAAACAGAGGAGAGCTCAAATCTTGAACTTGCTCCAACAAAATTATGCTTTTGTCTTCTTCTCTTCAATACTAACCATTTGTCATAACAAGAATTAAACAAAATGTAGAACATTATACTAGAAAATAAAGCATATGAAATGAGTACTCATTATTTTGTAAGTAAGTTTTAGCGTAAAAATGATAAGATTCAAATTAATCACTAATATTTCATCATATATGTGATCAGTGATCTCAATCATTAATGCAACCAAAGGCAAAAATCCTGAATAGATATATGTGAGTGAGTAAAACCATAAAAAATGCTACTATGATTACATAATTTGGATTCACTCTAATTTTTTGATGTCAGCTAATTGTTTGATCAATTCATCCAAATCTTTGTCGGAGCTTCCTCCCTTGGCCGCGCTCAAGGCCGCATCACTCAACTCTTTGGCTCGGACATTTTGGGGCTTACTTTTGTCAAGTGAAACTACCAATAATCGAGCCAACTCATTAGAGTCAGGAATATTTTCAGTGCCTTCGCCAGCTCTAATTGCCATGTCTAATTGGTCGACCAACAACAAGGCATTAGTAAACTGCTCTGTACTCATTGGCCATGTCAACATTACAACTCCCGAGATAAGCCCTTCCAACACTGAGTTCCACCCACAATGAGTCAAGAATGAACCTACGGCTCGATGCTTTAGTATAGCCACTTGGGGGGCCCACCCCTTGATCACTAATCCCCTATCGCCCACACGATCTTTGAACCCATTGAGAATCAAACCTTGATCATCAGGCACCCTCGCGCACAAAATAAAATGGACCCCACTACACTCCAACGCTGTTGCAAGAACTTTTAATTGCTTACTTGTCAACACAGCACGGCTTCCAAAGCACACGTAAACAACAGAGTTGTCAGGACGAGCATCCAGCCACGTCATAAGCTTGTGACATGGCAAAGAGCTAGCCCCACCTCTAGTAGCCGATCCAATCAAATCACCTTCAAGTGGCAATACAGGTCCTACCGCCCACACTCGATTGTGCCCAACCTCCCTCTTCAAATGGTCAAAGTACACACTCTCCAAACTGGCGAACGAGTTAAACACTATTCCCCAACTCTCCAAATTGGCCAGCATGCTGTTTCTGTGAAATTCCCAATCTGGGTCAGCTTCAAGATCGGGGAAATTCTCAATCTGCCACCAAGGGTACGTCGGGGAATTCGGGACATTAGGAAATGAAATTAGGAAATTGATATCCTCACCGGGATCATTGTTTTTGGGCGGGTCACGGCACGTTGAAAAAGCTACGGACATCCCAAAAGCACCAGAGGGTGAGAAGCAGAGACGTGGCACTTTAAGCTCACAGGCAAGGTGGTGGGTCCAGCCGAGCAAAAAATCAGATATAATAGCCACAGGTGGTGAAGGGTGAGACTGGAACCATTGGAGTAGGAAAGGATAGTGAAGGTCACGCAAGGCGCGCACGATAGCGAGGAATCTCTTATGTGGAGGAGAAGGTTTGATATCTGGGACTAGTGCTGGGAGAACCAAGTGTTTGAGAGAAGATGGGTGGGTTGAGAGGTATGGTTCAAGTAAGTGGACGTTGCTGGGGGTGACCAAAACGGTAACGTTTAGGCCGCGGGTGAGTAACAGGTGGGTGAGATCTAGGAGGGGGATGATGTGGCCTGCGGATGGAAAAGGATAAGCAACGATGTGGAGGTTGGTCTTGGACTTGGTGGTGGACATGGTTTTTTTGTAAAGATTACAGAAGCTCTGTTTTGCGGTTCGGTTGGGCTATTATTTGGTGAGTTAAAGTGGTCTTCAATGGTTATAGAATTTGGGAATGGGCTACAGTTGTTGCTTAGTTTGAACATAAATATAGCAAAGTCAAGACTTGCTGCCTTTGCTGACTTTTTTTTAAAATTTTTTATTTGATACAAGGCAAAAAGTAAAGAGAACATCTGAAAATGATAGAGTTTGGCAAGGAATTCCATGCTTTTGAAGGTTCTTTACTTCTTTTCCTTAGATCTATGTCATGCATGACGTAGGTTTTTGTTTTTTGCCTTCTTGGTTAGCCTTCGAAAACATGGTTTTGCAGTGTCAATAACAAAAAAAGGGTGTAATTCCAAGTTTTCTAATAGAAATATTATAATTGATTTAATTAATTTTTTTTAATTATAAAATGAACACCAGGATTCTCAATTTTTGAAAAGTGCAAAAGGCAATATTTTCATTCAAGGCTAAGAATTGGTTAAGCAACCGTGTTTTCAATATAAACAGCCTAATTGATTGGGAAAAAAATTAAAGTAAATATGAGAGACCCATAAGCAATTGCCTTGAAGCTAGCTGTGTCTCCACGATTACTTTTGTCCTCTTTTGCTTTTTTTTTTTTTTTTTTTTTCTCCGGTCTATATTCTACCAATAAAAATTTATTACATATTTACCTAATTAATTAAATATTATCATTAATTAATAATAATATTAATAAGTCGTTAAGTAGTATTTAATTAATTATGTGAATATGTGGCAAATTTTTATTAATAGAGTATAGAATGAAGTAAACAATGACAAAAAATTTAGACTCCCAATAATCCAATCATAATTAATTTAATTCGTTAAAAAAACCAGCGATTTTTAAGAACATATCCATCAGAAGATTCAAAACGCGTCGATTTGTCGGCAATTCTGGTCAACTTAATTTATTGACTTTGAAGTCAATGCCATTTCGTTTCTGGCTTGACTCATGCATGTGATATTTTCATGAACCAAATCAATTCATGTAAATTACATGGCAGGGCACTTGGAAGAGTTCGTAGGTGTAATTTTGTTATTCATTGTGTGCACTTCTGAGTTCTGAGTACATAGGTTTGTTTCCTAAATATAAAATCTTAATGAGTGGTTGAATTAAGGGGGTGTTTAGTCTAGATGAAAAATAGAGTTTGCCTACAAGTTCTCAGCAACAAAACAGATATATAAAAGGGTGTTCATTTTTTTTTTTTTTAATAATTGTTTTTGTAATCAAACTGCTTAAATTTCTGAAACAGTTTTTAATTCAATTGTGGGAGTTTTGCTTTTTATCTTTGTAGTTTTGCTGATTGGTTTTGGAGAGTCTTTTACGAAAATCAAGTACCTTGACTTGTATTGGAGTGTGCTTGAGTTTGTTTGAAAAATTTATTCAGTTGAGATTGAAAAATTGACCACTCATGTTTTTGTAATTAGTTATTGTTTCGTTTTGTAATTAGTTTGTTTGAAAAATGGACCAAGCCTACACCAAGTAAGAGATGATATCTCATGCCTTTAGTGCATGAGACTTGTAAAGTTGTAAATTACAACTTTACAATCTCCCCCTTTGGCTATTCCGTGACAAAACCTCTAAAACAGACTCTAGACTTAGACGTGAGTATGGGAACAATGGCAAAACTCACTCACACCTAATGTAGAAGCTGTAAAGCACTTGCACGTATATACCTATAACTTGAAATACTTGCACACAAACAAAACTTTCATTAAGCTTATGACAAGTTGAATACATGGTACATACATGAGCAAGTAAATTGCGATCAAGTTTGTAAACACTATAAAACATGTAAGCATATCTTGATCAAATAATAACAGTCATTAGAGAATGACTACAATGAACATTTAGCTAGTAAATGCTCATCCGGACACACTATGCAATTAAGATCAATCACAAGGATTAATTGCATGTCCAACAATCAACCAATGCAAAATACACGAAGTATTTGCATTTAGGAAATAATATCCTACTAGAGTACAAGAGTGAGGTACTCAAGATATATAATCAACATCTAAAAGTACTAAAAAAAATGCTACAAAGCATTGAGATAAACACAAATACTGAATATAAACTGAAATATAAAACAAAGTACTTAAGCTTTAAAAGAAAGCAATAAAAATTGTAAACAGAAGGTATAATCTTGTGCGTTAGCTTTTTCTTTTTCCTTTGAGCTCACAAAAACTCCCCCTTTCACTCTGCACACTTCCCTTCTTGTGATGCTTTCCCCCTTATTGTATGCTATTGTCCAATCTATACACAAAGTTTGCTCTCCCCCTTTTTGGCACGAATAGATAAAGGCTCTCCTCTAACTTGCATTGAATCTCATCTAGCTATGTCTCAATGGCAATAAGCTGCATTTGAACCTGATTGTTTGTGGAGTGGATGACATTTGCAAGTCCTGAAACACGCTCATGCAAACTTTCAACCAAAATAGTAAACCGGTCGGCGTGAGAGCTAGATTGTCCTAACTGAGTGCTAACATTTGAAGACTCAAGAATGTGAGAAGATTTAGACTCGGTATGTCTAAGGGTAGTATGAGCAGCTGATCCATGACCTGAGTGAGTGACATGTTGAACAGATTCACTCTTTGATGTTGTGGACAGATTTTGCTTTTTCCGCTCAGCAGAAGAGTGACTTTTGCTCTTTTGAAGAGAGGATATAGCTATTGAGCAATGACGAACTAAGATCTTTCCATCTCTTGGTGGATGACCACCTTTACGTAACATGATTTTCATAAGAAGACTGCAAAAAGGAAGACACAGTCGTGCTACTGATCGTGTTGTCGTTTTCCCTATAGTCTGGAAGATATGGGCACAAATATCAATCGGAGTTCCTGTGATGAGATCACACAAGAACTATGCCCGTCCAAGATTGATGAATCCTGTGTTAGACAGTGGGTATAAATTGAAGAACATGATAAAGGTGAGAGTCTTTAGTTCAGGTTTGAACTTTGCTGTTCCAATAGATGTGTCTTTTGTTTAGACTTCATGTTCAGCTCCAAGAATATGAAGAATATCATACACTAGAGGAAGTCTGTCATCGTATGGAGAGATGTCCACATTTGCAAGTCAAGTGATATGAAGAAGCTTTGCAAGGTAATCCGGAGTGATGAACTCTTTTCCTCGAACCCAGCAGTTTAGTTAAACTCCAGTGAATCTTGCATTTGAGTAAAACTCCTTAACTAGTTCAGCACTCGGATCCTCGAAGTTTCCAAATAGATCAGGCCAATCCTTGTTTGCGAAAATCTTAGGGATAAATGAGGATCCTAAGGTGTCAAATTGGACAATATGCTCCACCACAGTGGGGGCGTCCTGAAAAATGCTGGAGAAGGTCTGAGAGTCTAGGGGAGTCTTGAATCTCTCGTTGTTTGAGACTTCAGACGAATGTCGTGTCCTTTTTTACACTAGTGATGATGTAAGATCAATCACAGGTTCTTTACTAACGATGATACATCTACACAAAGACACGGAAGACAAATAAAGGAAAAAAGTGCAACCAACACAAAACGGACCACAAAACTTGATTAGATTCAAGTTAGTCCAAAACCAAGGTAACAATACTTAAAACAGAGCATAACAAACTCAAAACATCATGCTAAAAATGCTAAGATATGTGAACATTAGCAAAATGCAAATAAAAAGCAACTATGCATGTTTATGCATGTGCTATGCATGTGTGTGCAACAGGTGGTGCATGAGATGTGCCTAGTGGGTGCCTAGTGTGTGCCTAAGTGATGCATGGCATGGCATTGAGGCAAAAATTGGGAAAAGTGTGTAAAAACTCACACCCATTGACCAAAACATGTCAACCATGTTCAATCAAGAGTAACCCAAGCAATGAAACTCGTTTGAGTCCATTACAACACAAAGACGTCACATGGACATTCTGTTAAACACATAGCATGCAACAATGCATAACACCAATAAACAATGCATGAACACAACAAAATTTGTCTTAATACATGTTTAGATTGCTACAAGGGGCCAACACAGATACACACAAACCAAATGGGACTCAACCCAATCAAAGACTTGAAGAAATTTTGCTTAAAATTAAAAATCCCAACCCTTTTTCAAAAATCCCCAAATTTTGAAAACCTAAGTTAATTTCTGCATAATCTAAGACAAAAATGAAAAGAATGTTTTAGAAAACATACCTTAATGCTGATTTTGCAAAAAACACTCTTGAAAATGATGGGGTTTAAGTGAAAATAAGTTTTGGGTTGAGTGTAGTTCGAGAAAGACAAGGTAAGGGAAAATAGAGAGTGTTTGAAAAACTGTCACATCTACCTTATAAAACTGAAAACATACGTTTTTCACGAGTTAGGCAGTTGCGATATTAGTCGTGAAAGGCACCACTGAAGCACAAAAGCTTTCGCAAGAAGCTTGTAGTCGCGAAAATGTCACAAGACAGTTGAGATAGCTTTTGTATGAAATTGAAAAATTTCCAGTTTTTGCCTAAAAAATATTTCACGAGAAGGGTCTAATCGCAAAATACTCACGAGACAGTCGCAAGACTCTCTGTATGAAACTAAAAAAAAAAATTTATTTCCCTTGAGCTGGTTTTGCGGGAAGCTCTAAGTCACGAGATTCTCACGAAACTGCCTCTGAACCAATTTTTGAAGAAAAACACAAAAATGCATTTTGAACAAAAACTAAAAACACAAAAGTATAAAATCACTTTCAAAAACATATAAAACACTCAAAAATCCTTTTGAGTCTAATCGACAAGTAATTAAGCATACACATCACATTTGAACATGTACAATCACACAAATGAGATAAGCATTAATTGAATCAAAGTCTTGTGTGTTGTGGGTGAGTATCAAATGTGGAATAGTCCTTAGACCAAAGTAAAGTTTCAATGATCAATTCATTCAAGTCATACATAACTGATACTAAGTCAAATGGACTATCTTAATTATAAAAATGAACATATATGACCTCCCACAAGAGAATGATTACAAAACTTAGAAGATTTTCAATTGGTTTCTGCATAGATCATAACATTTGATCCTTTTTGGATAATACATCTCTTTTTGAGATCAGTGCTTGAAATTTTAGATATTTCAACATTGAGAGTTAGCCTTTGGCTTTTTGAGCACCATACATATGCGACAGGATTTTGCAGCTCATTATCTCTTTTCATTTGGGGATTTACATTTGGTGAACTCTATTGCAAAAACATAAAAGTAAAGTGGGAAGATATATAGGCACAAGTCTATACAAGTATCAAGACCAACAAGACTATTGACCAATCATTCATGACAAGCTTGAAGATTTATCTACAACAATCACACATAGTTTTCAAGATTTCTTCTACACAGATATATGTGCATACATAACAAGCTAAGCTCGTAAATACACTACGCCATTAGTACAAAGGTACTAGGCCAAACTCACATGTGATAAATACAACACAAGCGATCAAACTTTTTGAAGATTTTTCAATTTTTATGGGTTTTTGAATTTTTGAACACACTAAAAAACAGAACAAGTAAAGTAAGATCAACAAAAATAGGTACAAACCAAAACTTGTAAAAGAAACATGCTATAAACCAGAAGCAATTGACACAAATTGAATTATGCATGTCATGATGCATGAACATATGACCCTAAACATCGGAAGTATTAATGCATAGACATGTTGTAATACTTATGCATGAGTACCCTTCTTCACCTACACGTCACGTGCGTTTGGGGTAATATCTCTATAGGATTGGGTACAAGTGTTGTGGCTTTCAAACCTTCTGTTAAAGCTTGCCAAACAAGTGGTGAAGGCATCAATCATCTTCATTACATCCTTCATTCCAGGATCACCTTCTTGACCTTTTGATTGCTCAACAGCCCAATTCCTTTTGTCATTTCTTAGTCCTCTTGACCTTTGAGCACTTGCATTCTTCAGTGCTCTAAGCTTATGACAGTTAGGTCTGGTGTGTTCTTGAATTCCACAATGATGGCAGAAATGTTTTGTTCTTGGACCTCTTTGTGATTTTGGAAGCGATTTCCCTTTAACTTCAGGTTTGACCACTGATTGGTTACGAGGCTTTATCAGCATTTGTTGGTCATTCACATTCCTCTTCTTTTCCACATTCACTTTCTCAACAGCAGTGGTAGCTACCATCAGTTCCTTGGCTTTCACAAACTTCAATTCCCTGGATATATTGGTAGCCAAAATGCTCTCTCCGATGTATCCCAATCCGCTTTTGTCGAAGAAAGGTTTTTGATGAGCAAGTATTTCATCAGGCATTGGCTTAAACCACCTCAAGCTCAAGAAATTTGATCTTTGAATAAGCTTCAATTAACTCTCCATTTAGCGTCTCCATTTCACATTTGGTCTCTTTGTATTGCACTATAAGACTTTTATAATCTTGTTCTGCTCTCTTTATCTTTTTAATGGCTGCCTTAGCCACTTTTGCATATTCACTGGTCTTCTCAAGGAGGGAATTGTATGTCTCTTGTAGTCCCATTGTTCCTTCATCTTTCTTATCATTAGATTCCTCTACAATCCCTAGTGACTCCAATTCAGTGTGCTCACTAAACTCTTCCACTAGCACACTCAAATCATCTGAATATTCCACGGATGCAATAGTCACGAATGCAAAAAAATTTCCTTCTCTGTCACAGCTTTCATCTGAATCTGAATTAGAGGAGTTTGAATCACTAAGAGTAGTGTCATACACCTTGCCCTTCCCTCTTAGATAGTTAGGACACTCCTTCTTAAGATGTCCATGGCCATTGCATTCATAACACGCAATGTCTTGAGGGGATTAAGAATCCTTCCCATCTTTCTTCTTAAACTCCTTCCTATCACCTTTGGAGGATGAAAACTTCCCTCTACTGAATAGTTTCCCACTGCTCTTCATCTTCATAAATTTTTAGAAGCTCTTTGCTAGGATTGCTACCTTCTTCTCCATATCATCTCCTTCGGAGGAATCATCCATTCTCTCGGTGATGATTTTAAAAGCAAGAGATTTGCTTGAATTATGAGAAGGCAGTCCCAACTCATATGTTTGGAGAGATTTAATGAGTTCTTGGATTTTGATCTCATCCAAATCTTTACTTTCCTCTATAGCTGTGACTTTTGCTCGGAAGCTCTCCGGTAATGATCAAAGGATTTTCCTCACTATCTTAGAGTCCTCCGTCCTTTCACCCAAGTTGAACTTGCCAATAACCACCTCATTCAGCTTGCTATAGAATGAGTCGAATGACTTGTCTTCACTCATTTTCAGCTCTTCAAATCGAGTGGTTAGCATCTGCAGCTTAATATCCTTCACCTTCTTCGTGCCTTCATAAGTGGTCTCCAATATCTCACACACTTTCTTGGCAACTATTATGTGAGAAATCATATGAAACTCATCTGAAGAAACACCACAAAAAATTGCATTCAAAACTTTACTGTTAGCGTTAGCTGCCACAAGTGCTGCCTTATCCTAAGTGAATTTAGCAGCCTTCGGCCTAGTCCATCCTACATCTACTGCATTCCAAATAGTATCATTAATTGAACACAAGAATGCCCTCATTCGGACTTTTCAAAAGGCATAGTTGCTACCATCAAAATATGGTGGAACATTTAAAGATTGAGACTGGTCCATCTCAAACAGAGTCAAGGATCACACTAAGGTAATTAAACTACAGCTAGTGCACCTGCTTTGATACCAATATTGTAAAGTTGTAGTTTACAACTATATATTTTGCTGGCTTTTATTTAGTACCAAATTTGATTGTAATTATATTTAATCTTTTATACCCTGTATTATTTGTGGGATTTCATTATAAGGGTTGTGTGAGAGAGAGAGAATATGAAGACTCAAGGCATGAAGACTAAAACTGTTTTCGTGGGTAGCTCACGACTAAGCATCCCGTGAAATGATGCATGTGCCTTGCACATGACTGGAATGCGAAGAGTCAGGACACAATGGACACAACTATGTTTTGCGAGTATCTCGCAGATAAGGCCTTCCCGTGAGACACCAGCGAAACATTCTATTTTGCTATACCGTCATTTCTGATACACACTTTCTATGCCTACACTATTTATACCTACATTACCCACAAATGTTGAGGAGTACTTCTAAGAGAAAACCCTAACCACAAACCTTGAGAGTTAGAGATTGTTATACCCACATTTCTCTACACAATTACATGTGGATTTTCCTCAACTCCTACCTCTCCATTTCCATACCATTGAAAGGTTGATAGCCCAAACATTTACCACACCCTTTCAGAGTGTTAAGTGAGGTTTTGGTGCTGCTGAGAAGCATTAGAAGAAGCCAGGCCTTGGCAAATGCAATTGGGCATATTGCGGGATCTGAAGAGCTAGACAAGACACGGTTCTAAGAAACCTTGTTGGAGTAAGAGCTTGGAGGGCATAAATACATCGAGTAGATTAGGCTTTGAGGGTCTCTTGCTAACTCATGTATCCCAACTGATTGTCTAGTGGATTGATTACCGCTTGGAGGGTGGCAGAGAGGTTTTTCGCCGAATTCTTTGGCTTCCTCTTCGATAACACATCGGCGTGTTATTTTATGTTTGCATTCTTCTTCCCTACTCTTTTACCTTTCATTTTACTGCTATGTTATAATGAGTATAGGTTAGAGTAACTTGTTTGTTTATCCGCTCGCATTTACTCTATTCCGCACTTAGTATTAAGTTAGAGTAAAATCTATTGAGCCATAACTTTAATTTGGGAGTCTAAATAGCTCTTGTGTTTTCAACACATTTTTGAGCTTTCAAGACTTATGTCGCATTGACATGTGGGATCTACAAATTTCAATACGATTGGATGATATGTTGTCTCACTTGTTCTAAATTTACATGATATGTTCTCCAACTAATAAACCTTAAATATTTCATGTTAAAGCACTAGCATTGGGGGTGTAAACACCTCCCAGTAGCTATTTTACAACCCCAAACCCAAAAATAGAGTTACATCTAGGTATGGGAATGCAAAATGTTTAAGCATCCGTGAACAGTAAGTGTGTATATTTACAACCTACTGTTCATCATATGCAAACCAAAAATATATATTTTATTCATTCTCTCTCTCTCTCTCTCTCTCTCTCTCTCAGTTCTCTGCATTCTCTATTCCTTCTCCCTTCTCCCTTCTCTCTTCTCCCTCAGCCCCTCTCACTCTCCGTATCTCTCCTCTCTCAACTCGTCTCCCTTGTAAATCATATTCTGTTCATTGTAATAGAAAACAGTTCAGTTGTGATTGTTGTTTGGTGGGTTTGGGTCGGCAATGATGCTTTTGACAATACTGATGGCAATGGACCGACATCAATGATGTTTTTGACGATATTGACGGTGATAATGGTTTCGACTGATGATACTGACGGCGATGATGGTTTCAACAGCGAGGATGAAGTTTTTTAGTGGTGGGTTTTGCTTCAGTGGTGGTTGTTGGCTTCTTGCTTTGGTGTTAGGTACTTGGGTCTGGTTGATGGTTTTGGGTTGGACCAACAATGAGGATGGAGCTTTTCAGAGGTGGGTTTTGCTTCAGTGGTGGTTGTTGGCTTGTTGCTTCAATGATGGGTGTTGGGTACTTGGGTTGGGTTGTGGATGTTGGTTTAGTGGTAGGTTTGTGGTTCGATGGTGGCAGTGGCTGGTTTGGTGGTGGCTGGTGTTTTTGGTGGCAATTTTTTTTGATAATATTGGTGGTGATTCTGGTGAAGAAGTGATGGTGGAAGGTGGCTGTGTGGGTGTACCGGAGAGAGAGAAAAAGGAAGAAAGGAATAGAGGAAAGAGAATTGAATTTTTTATATTAGTTAATGTTGTAGTTTATATTATTTTAATGAGTTAGATGTAAAAATAAAAATTGGGATGTAGAGTAAAGTGTAAAATGAGATGGTAAAATAGATAACGTAGATTTTTAGAGTGTAAAATAGAACTTTTTTGACATCCTGGATGCTACTGCTCTAAATTTGTTTGATCAAACAAAAATAAGTTTACACGAATAAAAAAATTGGGGGGGAAGGGGCTTGTTCTTTACTACACTATAAAATAAAGGTGTTATTATTATTATTATTATTATATGCTTTAGAAAATGACAAATCAAGGGTGTTACTAGAATGTTATGGTCATTGTGACGAGACGAAAACAACAAATTTTTTTTTTTTTTTTAAATTTTACCAAATACTTAGGTGTGATTTTTTGAAAATATTTAAAATGTACTTTTTAAAAATCACGCATTTTAAAATAGCTTACCCAAACAGAAACACATGTCCAAACAAAATGACAAATTAAAGTTCGAAGACTTTAAAGAACTTTTTTTGTGTTGAGAACGACGACTTTAAAGAACTTAATTCAGTGCAACCTCTTTTATCATCATGGCACATAGTCTACTCATATTGATCCAAATCATCCGTAAGATTCAGATAATATCATATATAAATTTATAATACAAATACCATGAAGAAGATATGGTCAAACATCTTTGTTCTTTTCTTAGGTTTGCAAAAGTTAGTTTTGCAGTGTGTTCTTCTACTTTCCTTATTGATGAAAACCAAAGAACATCGAGTTATACTTCATATGGAAAGGGGAACGATTTCCGGTTGTTTGGTCCAATAAAGTTGGATGGTTGAATTGATAATTTCATAATTAATATTTGGCTAAAATGCAAATTGCATTTTCTAAATTTCATTTCAATCCTCTAACTTTGCTTTTGTTCAATTAAGTCTTCTAAGTTTCAAATTTATTTAATTCTGGATTTTTTTTTCATTAAAAAAAATGCCATTAAGTATGCAATTAACCAATGAAAAAAATTGAAAAAAAAAAATTGTCACCATAAAAAATAAATAAAATATATTTTTAGATTTTATAGATTTTTTTTTTTCATGTGAAATTCATATTTTTTTAATGGAATTTTTTTAACAAAATTGGACGGAATACCTAAATTAAATAAATTTGTAACTTAGATCACTCAATTGAATGAAAGTAAAGTGAGAACACTGAAATAAATACTAGCCAAACTTAGAGCGTAAAATTTGCATTTTAGCCTTAATAGTTTTCAAACTATAAAATAAACACAAACTTAAATTCTCAAATTTTGAGAGACCAACAGGCAATATTTTGATTCAAACGCTAAGAATTAATCAAGCAACAATATTAAATATAGGGTAAAGTGCAAAATACACCCCTAAAGTTTAGAAAATATTTAGATTTTACATCATAAAGTTTCAAATTTTGAACTTCCCACCCTATTGTTATATCCAATTTTGATTATTACCTCTCCATTAGTTATTTGCTGATGTGTTTGTTAAATGACACATTAGCATGCCACATGTGACCATTGCTCCCATCAAAACATGCCACATAAATTTAACAATTACACATAATTAAATAACTCTTAAAAAAATAAACACTATAGAATATACAAATCACATAAACAAAAATGATAGGTCACAATCTGAATGACCCCTTGTGATTAACCCAAGTTAATTAATTTAGCCAAGTAATTAATTAATCAATTAATCATGCAATTTTATGGAAGCACAAACAAATCGCCAAAAACTAAATATGCAGCGGAAATTAAATAACACAGTGATTTATTTACGAATGGGGAAAACCCTAACGGCAAAAACCCCACCGGGTGATTTTCAGGTCACCACTCCCGAAACTGCACTATTATCAAATCAAGCGGTTACAAGTAAAGGAATCCCAAGTACCTTACCAACCTATAGTTGAACCCTTACCTCAATACCCAATTGGACTTGATCTGTAGTGACAGTCTCCACCTTTGATGCACGGCTCCCAAGTACGTGACTAACCAATGCGCGGATCCAAGTACGCGACTTCAGAACACCAACTGAGGAAGAATGGTTGGCTGCAAAGTTCTTCAGTTCATCCTTTATGATGAATAGCAGGAAGATGCTTGGTTACAAAACCCTATGGTGCAAATACACAGCAACTTCTTTATGGAAGATGAACTAGGTCAAGAACTTCGTCTGTTGATCACAATTTGCGTGAACAGAGATTGCTCAATGATAATGCAACTTGTGTCACCCTAGACGGCTCTTAAAATAATCCTTTTATATGTTTAGGGTTAGAAGAAAAGAAGGCCCAAAAACATATTCACGGATCCCAAGAAAATCATATTGGAAATCTGAATTTTTTAAATCTTGACAGATAGCAGGTGTCGAGGTAGCTGTCGAGCAGGTGTCGAGCTTTAAAAACTTTGCACCTCAGCTTGCTTTCTCTTGGACAGACTTGATGACTTCAACACTTAACCTTGAAACATTGTTTCTTGAAGTATTAAAAACACCTAGAACTACCCAATTACAAGTAGAGTGCGTTTTGTCAAAGGATTAGCCAATATACATAAATAAGTGACATATGTTCTTAAACAAGTTAAAACATATATGTCCTAACAAAAAATAGTATAAAATAATATTTTTTTTCCCTTTACCATAATTCTGGGCATTCCAAAATTTCCCAAGAAAATTAAAATTTTCTTTGAAACAAACATTCAATATATATATATGATTAAAAAAAAAAAAAAAAAAAAATTTGAAACAAACATTCAATATATATATATGATTAAAAAAAAAAAAAAAAAAAAAGGACCTTAGATGAAGAATTAGTCCCATTGGATGCAATATACATCACTCTGCAAGATTCTTCAAGGGTGTATCATTCCAGCTAGTACTATGAATTAGTTCTAATTGGTTTTCAATATTGAAAACCAATTAGAACTGAAGATTGTATTTGCAGCCTTGATGCAAGTATCGTGTTTTTGTTCTAAAGAAATGCTTGAGTTGTGTTAAAAAAAAAATATTAAAGGGTTGTTAAAGGGCTTAAATGGACTGTTAATAATGGTAGATCTATTAATTTCTGGAAAGACTTCTGGTTGCCTTGTGGACCACTTCGAAGCATTATTGAAGGACCTCTACAACGTGATGAAGAGCAAATGAATGTGCAACAAGGGGTGGACCGAAGTTGTAATGGAGTTGGGTGTAATATTTCTTTTGAGCTGACTGATCAGGTTCTGAGTTTAATAAAGGCTATTCCTTTTGCGCTCAACCATGATTGCGAAGACTCACTCACTTGGGCATTTTCTAAGGATGGCTATTTTTCTCTCCAAGCTGCTTATTTGTTAGCAAGGGGTTCAAACCCTTTGAACCTGGATTTTTCTTCCACGGCGTGGATTTGGAAGACCGAGACACATCCAAGGATTCACTTCTTTATATGGCTGTGTGTGCATAACAGCCTGCCTACAGGAGAAATTCTGGGTTCAAGAGGTTTAAACCTCAACCCTTTATGTACTATGTGCCACCAGGAAAATGAATCGGTGGACCACCTGCTAAGAAGGTGTATCGTGGCACAAGAAGTATGGAGAAAACTTAAGGTGCCTTGTGATCTCTTATTCTCTTTTGATCAACCTCTAGAGAAGTGGCTAGAGACGAACTGTTCTACTGGGGCTGCCTCTGTGCATATGGGTATTCCGTGGAGAATTGTGTTTCCCATGGGAATTTGGCAGCTATGGTTAGCCCATAACAACTTTCTTTTCAAAACAGGTGTTGTTGATAAGCTGATCCATACGAAGTGCATTAAAGAAAGTGCGGAATTTTACTCCATTGGGACCAAGGACCGGTGTAATAAAATGAAAAAGGTTATTCGTGTGGCTTGGGAAAAACCTCCTTTGGGCTGGATGAAGCTCAATTCTGACGGGTCTGCTTTGGGGAACCCAGGCAAGGCAGGGGGAGGGGGTTTAATTCGGGATCATCAAGGAAAGTGGGTCAGAGGTTATGCCAGGGCTCACGGCAACACTAGCGGCTCCACAGCTGAATTATGGGCTCTCCGTGATGGCCTTGAAATCGCAATAGAACTTGGTCTAAACAACCTCATTGTTGAGATGGATGCCTTAAGCATTGTTTTGCTCATGAACAATAATAAGGCAAATCTTTTAATGGAACCTTTGCTATCTGATTGCAGAAAGCTGCTAGAAGCCATTCCCAACAAGAGAGTGGTGCACACATACCGTGAGGCTAATCAGTGTGCAGACATGCTGGCAAGATTTGGGGGGAGCTCCATTTCTAATTTTGTTGTTTTTTTGTATCCACCGCCTGTGGTGGCTGATCTCCTCCTTGCTGATAAGGAGGCTTCTTTTTGTAATAGAATTGTTCCTATGTAGTTTTTAATATTAAGTTCTGGCTTACCAAAAAAAAAATATTAAATTAAACCCAACATCAAATCTTTGAACAGATCGAAACCCATTTCTTACCCCTCAACCACAAAAGACCAGATCATAATACAACACCTTACACCTCCATAACATAAATTCGTTCCCACATCTCTTGAAACCAACAAACCCATGCTAAAATCCAAACACCCAAGTCCCAACCGTCACCACTTGCACCTATTTGCGAATTTAACAACCATTATTTCATTGATTTGTCCTTCCCAGGCTTCTAGTTCCTCCTTAGGCACTAATTTAAATGGAGCATGAAGATTGAGGAGAGGAAAATAAAGAGGGAGCCACGGTCGAACCGAGTTAGATAGAGGGAGAGCAAGTGAGTTAGGCAAGAAGGAGAAGCATTTTCAAGAGCCACCGTCAGTGATGCCTGGTGTTTGGTGAATTTTTTAGCTTTGCAAAGCTTCATTTGAGGTTTTGTTGAACTTTTTTTTTTTTTCCGAGTTTTTTGGTTGATGTTTGTTTCTAGAGAAAATTTTAATTTTTGTGGACAACACCCAATTTGTTCATTTCATAAAAATTTGAAAAGATAAAAATTCTAATTGAATTGTTTTTAAAGATTTATTTCAATTATTTTAAATTTTAAATTTTTTTTAGGAAGAAGACAATGCATTTATAAATTAATGAGCAGGTAAATTAGCTAAAAAAATATTATTGATGTTTGGTGAAACATCCTCCATCTAAAAAGTGGAAAAAGCAGTCTTCCCCTCCTGCCTAAGGCAGGGGTAACATAGTTACTTTGCCTAACAGTAGGAAAGAAAGAAAAACTCTTGAGAAAGCTAGAGAAAGACAAAGTGTTTTTAATCAAGTGACCAAAAGAGGGAGAATGCATATCACCGTGTTGCAAGGCATTAAAACAATCTCAAAGTCTACTTCAAAGTTTAGTTAGGGACATGGAATAATCAATAGCATGTGTCATGATTTATTGGTTCAATTAAAATAGGTGACAAGCTAATGTGTCACTTAACAGACACATCAGCAAAAACTTGACAGGGGGACTAACAGTAAAAAAGGTATATAATGATAAGGTTTGAAATCCAAATTCTTAAACATTAGAATGTAAAATCCAAATAATCCTAAACTTTAAGGGTAAACTTTACATTTTACTCTTAAATATACATAACATTTTACCCTTACATGTACACAGTCTAACAAACTTGATTTTATCAATAACCTCTAGGGTCACATATAGTTCGTTTAATCTTGATTTTTTTAAAAAAATAATAATAATAAACGATTCAGCTGATATCATCTCATCAGGGGCTTCTCAACCATTAGGACATTTAGTCAATGACTTAAGACTCCGAAATGGAAGAAGACATTCTAAAATAGAATATATTATATCTATTTATCTTATAGTATTGCAAAAAAATGATAATAATAAAAAAGTAAGGTCTCCCACTTAGGGGGAAAAATACATTATTATTGGTGTATAGAATGTCTTGTCTATCTATATTACAATTTAAAAATTTTAATTAAGGCCCAAAAAATTAATAAATAAAAATCATTTTAAAAATATTATATTTTTTTGAATGTTCAACATTTTATTAATACGTTTTACTATGTTTGTGATAATTTAAGAGTGTATATTTTTAATCTTCCAAAAAGTTTACTCTTCTTTTCTCTCCCCATCAAAATTTAAATTTGAATTAATATTTTTCAAGATCAATTCGTTATTGAAATACATTGTTTTCACCACACACATTTGGCATGATAATCACTTTTTAAGTATAAGTCCTCGTGGTGTGTGGGGAGTAAAGGCCAGAGTTCAAGTATATTTTTAGAATTATATGTTTAATAAATTTATAAAAATAGTCTAATTAATATATTGATTTATATAAAAATGTTAGATTTTATTTTTAAATTCATGTATCTCTTATAAAACATTTAATAACAATATAGTTTACATTTGCATTTGACCCCAAAATGTGTTGAGTCAGCCCTTGACTAGGTTCTATTTTTGTGAACAACACATATGCACTTAGATTTATAAGCTAAGTATAATTCTATCTCAAATAAATAAATAAATAAATAAATTTAAAACAAAAACAAAAAACAAAAAAAACATTGTTCAATAATTGAAGTCCAACATTTCCAAGAGTGACAGTGACAATCTAAAGTATGAAATTTACTAAGATATTGATTATTTCGATATTTTTACAATTATGCGTTTTATAAACATATGAAAATATTTCAATTAATATATTTAATTATATAAAAAGGTTGTATTAAATATATAAAAATATTCCAATTACAAACTACTATCTAGTCTTGTGCCGTACAAATGAATTTTAGAATTAAATAACAGAAGGAAAAATGATGCTTGATGCGGTTATCACTACATCAGTCAAGAAAATGAGAAAAAGGCACAACAAATACAGAGATGCAGTTAGTTAGTCTCCGAAAAAGAAGAAAAAGGTAGCTTGCTGAAGATCCATACCTATTATTACTGCATTTAAATGTTCCAATGGTAAAACTTCTTAATGGATATGTATCTGGACTTATTTTGAACAATGAAATCTAGCACTTATACATACAAAAACAATCGTATTCGTTTTCTAAAAAATCAGTTGACTACCTTAAACATAAGGTGTTAACTTGAGAAAAATTTGAAGATCGATCTTATGGGATTGACACTGATGATGAAGCCATAATATGTTAATTAAGGCTTTAGCTTTCACACATTCTCTATAACTAGATGCTTGGTACATCAACATAAAAAGTTTATTGATCATTATGCTAATATGTTATAATCAATCATATTGAATTTTGATTCTGTCACATCAAAATTTAAACTAATCCCAATCAATTTGCTCGTTAACATTATAGAATTTAAATTTATCAGAAATCTTAATATATATGATACTTCAATAGGATTATATCTCAGAAGATAGATTGTAATTTTTTTTTTTTGGCTGAAAAAGATAGATTGTGTTTGAATGTGTGGACTGTGGATTCTTCTATAGCACCTCTCGGATAAATATAAGACAATCTTAATTTTTTATTATTCATGAAGGAACAATGGAGATTTAAAAACTTTTTGAAAACACTTAAAATCCATAATAATGGTCACGGTAGATACCATACCCTCGTGCGAAAAAAAAATAATAAATAAAAACCATAATGGATAGTCATGTTTTTTAAGTTCGTTTCTGAGGTAAATATCTACGATTCTACATCATTTAATATGAAATTTTGCTAGACTTAATTTTAATTAAATAAATTTTGAAATCAAAATGTATCTTGCAAAAATAAATTGATTTTTTACTGTCTGGATTTTACGCTCTTATGTACGTGTGTAATTATATAGTAATTATGCATCTACATATGCACCATATATCTATTTTCAAAATGTAATTTGACATTATGGAAATGGGCATCAGATTACAATCCAGTTATATTTGGAAACCAAATAAAGGAGAATCCATACTGTTTTGGATTCAAAGTGAACAAATTTAATCCTTCCAAGTTTGAAAATTTCAATTTAGTGAGTTGCTTAATTTGCATGTTTAGGCATGTGAATCATGGGACAAAATTGCAAAATGCCCATTTTGGGCAAACTAAGCAGCGTTTTGCCCTCTTTCTGAAACTAATTAGGGAAATGCCCATCTTTTGAAACTCAATTTTTTCAAAATCGAGTTCTTAAAAAAAAAAAATTATGGAGCTCTATAGCAGTGTTTTTAAAGACCTATAGTGACGTTTTGTAACTCGACTTCCAATAAATTGAGTTATAGGCAATTTTTTTTAATTTTTTTTACCTATAATTCGATTTTATATAAATCAAATTACAAAATGCCACTATAGGTCCTGAAAACGTCATTATAGGCTCCTTAAAAACGCCGCTATAGGGGCTAAATCGATTTTGAGAAACTCGATTTTCAAAAGAGGGGCATTTTCCTAATTAGTTTGAGAAATAGGACAAAACGCTGCTTAGTTTTCCCAAAAGGGGCATTTTGCAATTTTGTCCGTGAATCATGTGATACCTCATATACCAACCCCAAGGAATTTGTGCTTAAATACCCTTTACAGATTAACCCTCTCTAGTATCCATCTCATTCTCATTCTATCCCAATGTTTCGCCCACATATGACTCCCCCAATTCCCCCTCTCATTCAGGAGAAAAATTTCAGAACAATTCACAAAAGAATTGTGTGGGATATTGAGATCGGATCAATGATTTACCGGCTAAGAATTCAACCTTGTGGCAAGATAACATGGAATTGAATGGCAAGTTTGTTTTATTTTCATTCCTCTCTTCCTCACTCTTGCTTCTGTTGTATTCCTATTTATAGTTTTTCAATTGCTATGATATGGTCCAAACTTTTCCCAGTTGTTTTTACTTGCTTCTCTTTCGTTTGTTACAAAATAGTAGTATTAATGATATTTTAATAGTTAATGCTAGAATGATGGTTATCTCATCTTGAGTTAAAAAGGGGGAAATATTTGATTGTTTACTAGATTGTTTGCATTTTTGCTTGGTATACTGAGTGAAAAATAATTCAACTAAAAGTCAAGAAAATTGTTTGATAAGTATGTTGCTTTTTAAGTACTCAAAGATATATATAAATTATAAGTTGAGTGTTAATGCTAGTTTGCCTGCACTCAACAGCATCTTACTTACTAGTCACAAATAAACCTAAACCTATGTCCATGTGTTGGGTAAATGGGCTTTAGACCCACCTAAAAAAAATCTTGGAACCGCCACTATTTATGATAAGTGAAATTATAGCATGCGAGGCGCTCCAAGATTTAACCCGTTGGCTTTGCTCATGGAATAGGGCCTACAGCTTAAGCCGACGGGGTAAGTTATGAGAGAGACTGAAGACCCTAAAGTTGACGGACAGTGACTTGATAGGAAGGAAGTCCGCGAAGCACACCAAGGGGCTAACACCATCAAAAAGCTGATGCCGTTATGGCTGAAGGGAATAAGATAAGATGACGATCCTGAAGCTGACGGTCTTAGTGAAACCTTGGCTTGGTCACCACACATGAGTATATAAAGAAATGAGTTGTATCCCATGCTTAATGTTAGTCTCCTACAAGGAAAGGATTACATAATATACGCTCATTAGGTTTCCTATAAGAAAAGGACTTCTAACCGAAGGAAGAGATGGTCAACTCTCTACTACTATAAAAGCTCTAATACCCTCACAAATCAAAATACACATAATTAAACCCTCTCTAGCACTCTAGAGCTGTAAAAAGTTCTAACTTAACCTTCGGAGAATATTTGGCCGGCACCACACCAGTGCCCTCTGTTAGGTCTTCTCTTTTTGTCGTGCAGGTGACATTTCGAGTGTACAAGCATTGTGTGGCTCACTGGTGATATTTTCAGCATCATCAATTGACACCATTTGTGGGAAAAGTTACATTAGCCATACTATAGTTTCTCGAACAAGAGAGTTGCATGGTGCTCACCCGCTTAATGGTAACCACAAACGACGTTCAAGAAGAAGAACCACCCACGACCGCCCTCGAGAGACAAGTTCAAACTCTAGTCATTGCCGTGGAACGCCTCACCAAGCAAAACCATGACCTAGAAGAATAGCTACGGTAGAAGAATGCAGCACCGAACAATCAGAGAGATGATCAAGAGGGGACTAGCACCGAAAGAAGAAACTTAGAGGGACCCGAATACAGCAATGCTCTGAACCAACAAGAAGGACAAGAAACTAGCCGTCCCTTCGGTTTTGATACGGCCCCCCCTTACATGGTCACGGAGATGCAGTTGACGAAGGAAAAGATGGATCTTATGATGAACTCCATTAAAGGACGGGTGTCTAACGACCTCGACGATTTGGTTCACCGAACCGACTCACCGTTCACTACCTATGTCAACTCCTTCCCCCTACCACAGAAGTTTCGCATGCCACAGATTGAGAGCTACGATGGAGCCAAGGACTCGCTTGATCACCTAGAGACCTTCAAGACCTTGATGCATCTTCAAGGCGTAGTGAACGAGATCATGTGGAGGGCCTTCCCTACAATGCTGAAGGGCCCTACAAGAATTTGGTTCAGCCAGCTGACACCCAACTCCATCAGCACCTTTAAAGAGCTGAGCGCCCAATTCACTTTGCACTTTATTGGAGGGCACCGGTACAAGAAGTCTACTGCATGCTTGATGAATATCAAGCAGCAGGAGGATGAAACGCTAAGATCTTACATTGCTCGCTTTAATAAGGAAGCACTCTCGATTGACGATGCCGACGACAAAATACTCGTGGCTGCATTTACGAATGGACTGAGGAAGGGTAAGTTCTTATTCTCGCTATATAAGAATAATCCAAAAACTATGTCGGACGTGCTTTACAAGGCCACAAAGTACATGAATGCCAAAGATGCTCTACTAGCTTGCGAAGAAAAACCTAAGAAGAGAGAAAGACAAGAAGATACCTGACAGGAAAGAGGGCGAAAGATGGCAAGAACCGGAGAGCGAAGGGATGATAGGCACTTTAAGCCCCCTATGGGGAGGTTCACAAGCTTTACTCCACTGACCACCCCAATCGACCAAGTCCTAATGCAAATCAAGGACGATGGGGCATTGACTTTCCCTAGAAAGCTGAAAGGAGATCCCAACAAACGGTCCCATGACAAATACTGTCGCTTCCACCACGAACACGGACATGACACAACTGACTGCTATGACTTGAAACAGCAGATTGAAGCCCTCATCAGGCAAGGGAAGTTACAGAAGTTCGTTAGCAAGGAAAGGGCAGATCCGCTCCCTCAAGAGCAAGCTCTCCGATGAGACAACGAGCGTCCGAGATAGCCCTTGGGAGACATAAGGATGATTGTAGGAGGCGCAACCGCCAACGGCTTATCAAAAAGGGCTCAAAAGACTTATCTTAGAATGGTCTAGAATGTTTAGCTTACCTGCGTTATCTCGAAGATGCCGTGAGTCGACAACCCCTTTATTAGCTTCTCAGAAGAAGACGCTCGATGTCTCCACCATCTGCATGACGATGCTCTTATCGTTAGCATCTAGGTGGGAGACTATAACATATACCAGGTCTTAGTTGACAATGGGAGCTCCGCAGATATTCTCTACTACCCAGCATTCCAACAAATGCGGATCAGTTGAGAACGACTAACCCCAACCAATGCTCCACTCGTCAGGTTCGAAGGAACCAAAGTGTATCCCTAGGCAAGGTCACATTGTCGGTTACCATTAGAGATTACCCCCAACAAATCATGAGGGATGTTACATTCCTTGTGGTCGATTGCTTCTCTACCTACAATGCCATTATAGGGCGACCTACCCTTAACTCCTGGAAGGCCGTAGCTTCGACCTATCACCTGATGATTAAATTTCCCACTAAATACGAAGTAAGAGAATTGCGAGGGGACCAAATAGCCGCACGAGTGCTATATTGCGATGCTGATAATAGACGACCATTTGCAAACCATGAGTATAGAAGAACAACGGACGGGGACAAAACCCGTAGAGAGGCTCAAGGAGATACCCCTAGATAGCTCCAGGGCGGATAGGACCACCAGGCTCGGTACTCTCGCCAGCCCGACGATTCGCTCTGCACTCGTAACTTTCCTTAAGGAAAATCAAGACGTATTCACCTGGAGCCATGAGGATATGCCAGGAATTGACCCTTCAGTCATGGTGCATAGGCTGAATGTGTCGCCGAACCGTCCACCCATCTAACAGAAGAAGCAAGTCTTTGCCCGAGAACAACATCGAGTGATAGCAGAAGAAGTCAGTAAGCTACAAGAGTTAGGGAGGTGTATTATCCCAACTGGTTAGCAAACGTGGTACTGGTAAAAAAAAGCCAATGGAAAATGGAGGATGTGCGTGGACTTTACTGACCTGAACAAAGCTTGCCCTAAAGACAGCTATCCCTTACCATAGGTCAACATTCTAGTAGAATCTACAGCTCAGCACAAGCTATTAAGCTTTATGGACGCTTTCTTTGGTTACAATCAAATTTAAATGCATGAAGCTGATCAGGAAAAAACTTCGTTCGTAACTAGTCAAGGACTCTTCTGTTATAAAGTGATGCCATTCGACTTAAAAAATGTAGATGCGACATATCAAAGGCTTATGAATAAGATGTTCGCGCAGTAGATTGGGAGAAATGTCCAAGTCTACGTTGACGATATGCTGGTAAAAATCCGAAGGGAGGAAGATCACTTGGAAGACCTCAAGGAAACATCCGACACTCTTTGCTCTTACAACATGAAGCTTAATCCAGGAAAATGCACCTTTGGGGTGACGGCAGGAAAATTCCTAGGATTCATGGTGTCGTAGAGAGGCATCGAGGCCAACCCAAAAAAAATCCAGGCCATAATGGAGATGGCACTCCCAAAGAATGTTAAGGAAGTGCAAAGCCTCAATGGCAAAATAACGGCACTGAATAGATTTGTGTCAAGGGCAACAGAAAAATGCCTACCCTTCTTTCGCACACTGAAGAAATCTTTTGAGTGGACTACCAAGTGTCAGCAAGCATTTGAGGAGTTAAAAACTTATCTCTCTTCCCCACCATTACTAAGTCCCTCGCAACCCGATGAGGAGCATTTCCTCTATCTGGCTGTCTCTCTTGCCGTCGTCAGTGCTGCCTTGGTCAGAGAAGAAGAAAGAGTGCAGAAGCCCGTGTATTACGCCAGCTGGGCACTTCGCGGTGCTGAAGAAAGATATCTGCCTATGGAGAAACTCACCTTTACACTAGTTACGGTGACACGCAAACTCAAACCGTATTTTCAAGACCACACGGTGATCGTCCTAACCGACAAGCCCTTACGGCGGGCAATGAGCAATCTTGAAGCTGCTGGCCGATTGGTATTATAGGCCATAGAGTTGAGTGAGTTTGACATCCAGTACTGCCCACAAACTGCTGTTAAAGGACAGATTGTAGCAGACTTTATAGTAGAGTTCACAAATGGTGAGGACAGGGGGCAGAGTAGTCTCCTTAGTGGAACATACATGTAGACGGATCATCAAACAGGCAGGATGGGGGAGCCGGCATCGTAGTACTGTCACCCGAAGGGGACGCAGTCGAGTGTATGATCTGCCTCGATTTCCCTACCACCAATAATGAAGTGGAGTACGAGGCCTTAATAGTGGGGCTTGATCTCGCCAAAGCTATAGGAGGCGTAAACATAGTCATTTACTACAATTCCCAAGTCGTCACCAACCAGATAAACAGCGACTACGAGTGTCAGGGTGAAAGAATAAAGAGGTATCTGGACCAAGTAAAGAGAAGGGTAGACGAGCTGAAGGCCAAAATCATGTAGATACCCAAGGGAGAAAACGAGTAAGCCAACCGCTTGCCCAAAGCCGCTTCAACCAAACACATGACCACCTTGGATAATGTACTTTCTTTTGTTCAGCTCTCTTCACTGATAGATTCCATCAATATGCAGGAAATAGGCTCTGAAAGCAATTGGACCACGCTGTTAGTCTCTTACTTGAAGAACGGCGTATTGCCAAACGAAAAGGAAGCCGCAAGAAAGCTGAAGGTACAAGCAGCGAGATTTATCTTAATAAGAGACGTCTTGTACAAAAGTGGTTTCTCCCCCTGAGATGCTTAGTCCAAAAGAAGCAGACTACGTCATGAGAAAGGTACCCGAGGGAATCTGCGAAAACCACTCAGGGTTAAGATCATTAGTGCACAAGCTAGTGCGAGCATGGTACTTTTAGCCCACCATGAAGAAGGATGCCAAGGCTTATGTCAAAACCTACAATAAATGCCAAAGATTCAGCAATATCATTAGACGACCAACCGAAGAGTTAACCCCAATAATGGCCCCATGGCCGTTTACTTAATGGGGACTAGACATTATGTGACCATTCCCTACGGCAGTACGACAATTGAAGTTGTTAGTAGTAAGCATCAACTGCTTTACAAAATGGGTGGAAGCTAAAGCCTTGGCCACCATTATGGAAAAGAGCATGCGAAGTTTCATTTGGAGATGTATCATATGCAAGTTTGGCATCCCTAGAGTCTTAGTCTTGGACAACGGGAAGCAATTCGACAACGACTCCTTCTGGAATTTTTGCTCGCAGTTAAGGATACGAAACCACTACTCCTCCCCCGCCCACCCTCAAGCTAACGGACAGGTCAAAGTCACGAACCAATCCTTGCTCAAGATTATCAAGACTCGGCTCGAAGGATCAAAGGGTATATGGCCTAAAGAGCTACCAAGCATACTTTGGGCATACAGGACGACGGCGAGGACGCCCACAGGAGAGACACCATTTCGACTAACATATGGGAATGAGCAATCATCTCAGTCAAAGTCAAACTCACAAGCTATAGGGTGCACAACCATGACGAGAGTAAGAACGAAGAAGCTATATGTTTATAGCTCGATCTAATAGACAAAGCTAGGGCGACAGTGGAACAAAGGCTCGCGAGGTACTAGGACCGCATGGCCAAGCATTACAATTCTCGGGTCCAACATAGAAACTTCCAGGTTGGAGATCTCGTTCTAAAGAAAGTCATGGGTGCTGCAAAAGACCCGACCTAAAGAAAACTCAACCCAAATTGGGAAGGACCTTACCGAGTCACGGCGTGGCAGAGAAAGGGCACCTACCCCTTGGAGACGCTAGATGGATGGAAGCTGCCACAACCTTAGAATACTGAACACTTACGGAAGTACTACCAGTAGAGATAACGACGTGAAGAACAACACCACCTTCATTTTATAGTTTACCGCAACAAACTTTAGTTATACTCCTCAAATTTATCGTTTTAGTTTCTGCTACAATAAGCCCAAAAGGCAGGTTTTTACTTTGTTTTTGCTACAATAAGCCCAAAGGGCAGGTTTTCTTTTTCTTTTTTTTTTTGTAGAACTACTTTTTTTTATAAATGCATGGCAATAAGAGGAGTTTATTCAGAATGGCTAATGTTTTTATTTACAAGTTCGCAAAAAGTAGACAACCTCAAGTCCATAAGAAGTGAAAAGATTCTAAGTCCCTAAAAATGAACGACCTTAAGACTGCAAAACTATGCGACAACGAGCCCATGAGGCAAACGGATCCATCCCAAGAGGATGAAGCCTGGCTAAAGCCCTTGAATGGGCAAGAAACCAAGTCCAAACACAAATAAATCCATAAGAAGCAAATGACTTCACTATCCAAAAACTACATAGCACCAATTTATCCCAAAGGGATGAAAAAATGTCAGCCAGCTAAGCTGACGAACTCATCAAAGTGACGAGTTCACCAAGCCCATATTGTAGTTATAAAAACCAAGTCCCGTAAAAGTGATGGACTCATCAAATGAATGGGATTATAAAAAGGATAAGTCCAGGGCATAGACAAGAAGCCGACAGACGACTTCACCTCAAAAGAGTGAAAGACTGATTAAAAATCCCTTAAAAGGACAAACGGCTTCACTAAGCTGACAGCGTCATAAATAGACAAACCCATCACTTAAGGAAGTAAATAGGGCCACTGGAGCTGACGGCTCCACTAGAATACTCAACATACAAATAAGACAAAGCTAACGGCTTCACTAAGCTGACGGCTCCACTAGAATACTCAACATAAAAATGGTAGTCAAAGCTGACGGCTTCATTAAGCTGACGGCATAGAAATAGACGGGTTTGTAATCATGAATAAAGATGACGAATCAGTGCCATTAAATCATAATTCACGATTAGGCTGACAACCCCAGCCTACGACTAGGAAATAGACTTAAAATCTACGAAGCAAGAAAACGAAGCACACGGACAAATGGCCATACATACATGTTCAAAAGTGACGGGTACTAAGTATCACAAACAAAAATAAATTACTTACAAATAACAGCCCAAGAAACTAAGGGGTACTTAAAAACATTGTTTGCAAATGGGACAAAATATAACAGTTACAAAAAACAAAACTATGGCTGGGCAAAAGAAGCTTCACTTGAAGACTTTTTACTTTTTTGAACGAGAGGGTCTTCTACGTCTAGGTCCTCCATAGAAGGATTGAAAGTAGTAACATGAGGGTTCGTAGCAGGCTAGGCCAAAACAACGTCATATTCTTCAGGAGGAAAGGCATCCTCGAAGTCGTCACCTTCGACAACAACGGTGTCGTTAGCAAGCGTCGCTGGTTGGGGATCATCCATAGTAATCCCAGATAGGTCCAACTCAGGAAAGGCTGACGCAGCCTGCTTAAGGCAATCATCAAACCCTGTGCCGTAGTATGCTCCAGAAGAATCAATGAAGGAATCTGACGCCTTGAATTTCTGGACCGCGTCAGCCCCAACCTGCTCCACTTGTTCACGAAGGGTCATCAGCTCTTGCTCTAAACTCTCCTTTTGATGACCCGCCTCTTCCAGCTTCTCCTTAACCTCCTTCAAATCGACATTCAGAAGATAGACGGCCTCCTTGTACTGAGCCTGTTGGTTCAACAAGTTGACGTTGTGCTTTTTGACGCGAGTAACGACGCCCTCCTTGGCCATACATTGGTCTTGGAGTGCTTTCACACGCACCAAGGCCTAAGAAGGACACAACCATTAGTCAATAAGCAAGAAAAAGATAAAGAAGAAAGATGGCTAGGAAAGGCAGCTTACCCGTGTTAGGTTGAAAATGGCTGACGCCCCCAAATCCTCAGTCCCTAACTGAGCACAGGGATCTATATCCGTCAGCTTTATAAACGACTCCACTTCTTCGACAGCATAATCCTTATGTGTCAGTAGGCAACGAGGGCCCTTAAGGACAAGACCAAAAGAAGTCATCACCCCTTTTCCAACCCCATGGCCTGATTTGGGGGATGATTTCTCTGGGGGCTCGTCCCCACGAGTAATGACCACCTTTTTAAGGGGACGGACATCTTTCCCATCAGTTTTCCTCTATAACAAACCTTTAGTGATAGCCTTGGGAGCTGACGAAGATGTCAACTCCCCCTTTGCCCTCTTCTCCTCCTTCTAACGGACAGCAGTAGCCCTTATCCATTGCTTAGCTACCTCCATCTCTGGAAAAATAACAGACATGTATAAGAAAAATTGATGGCAAAAGGCTAAAAATGACGGAACCATAGGAAAAAACTACTTACGACGGCGAGAAAATTCTTCCAACTTGTGAGCTTCAGGCGTTAGTTTTGGACCCCCGCAGTATGCATGAAGAGTGTTAAGAGTAATTAAGTCTCGACACTTTCGCTCCCCTAAGGGAATCTCTAGAACTCGATGGATAAAATCCCTCTGCTCTTCAGTTATAAGAGGGCGAGTGTTAGTTGAGGAGAAAAACAAGTTGAAGCCATTAAGACAATTTAAAAAAATAAATAAATTTAAAAGCTGACGGGGTTAAAAGCTGTCGGCTAAAACCTAAATCCCTGACAAAAGCTCAAGTGTTATCAAAATAACCACGTGGCATTGTCTCCCATTCTTCCTAACGGCACACCCAGTCCATCCCTTTAACAAAAAAAAACCTACTCTTCCAATCTCTATTTGAATCTAGCATCACAGACACTAATCTCAAATCCCTCTTCCTAACGACAAAATAGTACATCCCCTTAGAAGAAGCAAGGTGCTAGGGCCTATAGCAGTAGAAGAACTCATCCAAAGAAAGTTGACGGTGTCCTCCACTCAGATGATCCCATAAGATCTCAGCACTTATAAAGATCCTCCATGAATTTAGAGCAATCAGGCTAATGGACAACCCCAGAAAGTCAGCCAGCTGACAATGTAAGGCTGTCAGAGGCAGTCTGAGCCCCGCAGTGAACATAACGTCGTACATATCGACGCTCGCGGTTCTCCTCGTATAGCACTTTTTGTTTTCCCTGGGGAGACAGATGGGGATGTGGTCTGGGATTTGGTAACGGCCACGTAACTCTTTGAAGACCTTGTCACTCATTTTTGGTAAAAATTTATTGACGGCCCATTCCTCGGGAAGGATGAAGGGACTGCTACCTCTAGGACTTCCTAAAGTTCCCTCACATGCCTCCTCGTCACCTTCATCTCCGTCATTATACCTCTCTTCTTCCACCTCGACTTCACCCTCCTCATCTACCACTTCCTCCTGACCTTCATTTCCGTAACTCCCTACCTCTTCGTCAAGAGACTGGGCTGACGTCTCCCTCTTTGACGACCAAGAATAGCTCCCAGACTCATAACCTGAACCAAATACCTCGTCGTAGCCTGCTCCATCGCAGACCAACGACTGATCACTCGACGCGTCACTTGACATCTGACTACCTACAAGTAACGGATTTATTCTAAGCACCTACGATGATGACCTCGCTATAAGGAAATCAATCGAATAAAGCATATACAAAGAAATACAAAAGAACTTACAAGTTTCTTAAAACGGGTGACAGTTTTGAAAGCGACGGCAGCAACACAGGTGACGATGTGGGTGAATTGACGAAACAAGTGCGACAGATCTTCTCTCAAGGAATCAGTAAAGATGAAATAGGAGAAATGAAGAGAAGAGGTGGGTTATATATAAAAGAGAAATGTACAAAAGACGAAGCGAGGCCCTCATCCAGAAGCGAAGCCAACCAGAATATGCCATGTGTCCAAGCATTTAATAATGATTGCTCGAGGAATCGCCTATGAATTATTTTCTCTCTCCTGGCCAAAGTGAAAGTTAGCAACAAAAAATATAACTCCATAACCCATCAGTTCAAACTGACGGGGATATGGAGTAGAGGGCAACTGATAAGTGAAATTATAGCATGTGAAGTGCTCCAAGATTTAACCCGTTGGCTTTGCTCATGGAATAGGGCCTACAAGTTAAGTTGACAGGGTAAGTTATGAGAGAGACTGAAGACCCTAAAGCTAACGGAAAGTGACTTGATAGAAAGGAAGTCCGTGAAGCACACCAAGGGGCTAACACCATCAAAAAGCTGACGCCGTTATGGCTGAAGGGAATAAGACAAGATGACGATCCTGAAGCTGACGGTCTTAGTGAAATGACTTGAATCCCACGCTCAATGGTAGTCTCCTACAAGGAAAGGATTCCATAATATACGCTCATTAGATTTCCTATAAAGAAAGGACTTCTAGCCCAAGGAAGAGATGGTCAACCCTCTACTACTATAAAAGCCCTAATACCCTCACAAATCAAGGTACGCATAATTAAACCCTCTCTAACACTCTAGAGTTGTAAGAAGTTGTAACTTGACTTTCGAAGGATATTTGGCCGACACCACACCGGTGCCCTCTGTTAAGTCTTCTCTTTTTGTCGTGTAGGTGACATTTCGAGTGTACGAGTATTGTATGGCTTGCAGGTGATATTTTCAGCATCATCAATTTAGATGCTAAATCTTTTTGTTCTTTGCAGCTTCGGTCATCTACTGTGTTGATGGGAGCTGTAAAAATTGATTTATGTACATCTGCTTTTGTATCTTCAATATAACCTCTGTAGCACTCAACATCACAAGTAAGGTAAACATCGATATCTATGCATGGCCGCATGGGGTGGACTGTGTATAAGTCCTGCATGGTGGGCTTTCTCACATCACTACTACCAGATAGTTTGCAAGGGAATGGCCGAAGCAAACTACTTTTAATCTAAGATCACATAGATATAGTTTCAATATCAATCACACAACTTCCCCATTTGGCAAAAAGAACAGGATATGCGAGATTTCAATCTTATGGCATTCTTGTTCTTTTGTTGCATTTCTTGAATTAGAAATCAATCATGAACTACTAATAATCTGCTCTACATTTGTTTTTCAGTATGTGAATGCCAAAAGAAAAGCAATCATTCAATTCGTTGCCTGCCACAAATGGTATGTCCCAAGCAATGACATTCATTCAATATATAACTGTATAAAAACATTGAAAGTTAATATATCCGGGTTAAATTTGATCTGAAAATAAAGGAGTTTTGAGCTATCGAATTGTTGTTTCTTGAACTTCAACTATAGATTATCGGAAAAAGAATATGTAAAGTATACTATATCATAATATACACAGCCACTTGTGGGATCAAGTAGGTTGATCAAGTGTATTTCTTGTATGCACATGTAATCCTTATAATGTAACTCTTATCATCAAAATGTTGCTTATTATTATTAATGGTTATTTGTTATTGTTGGGCTTTGTGGAGCCTAGTTTATTTTTGGCCCGTTTTGTAGCCCATTGTAACCCTGTAAGCAGGATATAAATGCCGCTTTTATAATTAGGGTTTGTGACTACAACGGTTGTTGTGTTTTTAGAGAGAAAGAAAAACACTATAACCGCACTTTGTATTTTTCCCTAATAATAGTGAAATCCCTGCAACTCCGTGGACGTAGGCAAATTGCCGAACCACGTAAATACTGTCTTGTGCGTGTGATTATTTTTCTTTGACGTGTGTTTTCTCTATTTATTTTTTGTTTCTCACAGGTTGGAATTTAGGTTGAATTCCCAACAACTGGTATCAGAGCCTAGGGTTAGGTTTGAGTGGGAGCAATGGCAGAGGAAGTAGGAAAGGCGTCTGGAATAGAAAAGTTTGATGGCACAGACTTCGTGTATTGGAGGATGTAGATTGAAGATTGTCTTTATGGGAGGAAATTGCATCTGCCTCTTTTGGGGACAAAACCTGAGGCTATGAAGGCTGATGAATGGGCTTTTCTTGACAGATAGGTACGGGGAGTTATCAGGTTAACTCTGTCTAGGTCTGTTGCACACAATGTTGTGAAGGAGAAGACCACAGCAGATCTCATGAAGGCTTTATCTGGTATGCATGAAAAGCTGTCAGCAAATAACAAGGTGCATCTGATGAAGAAACTATTCAATTTGAAGATGGCAGAGAATGCATCAGTAACACAACATCTGAACGAATTTAACACTATCACAAATCAATTGTCATCTGTAGAAATTGATTTTGATGATGAGATTCGTGCTCTGATTGTCTTGGCTTCTTTGCCAAACAGTTGGGAGGCAATGAGGATAGCAGTAAGTAATTCTACAAGAAAGGAAAAGCTCAAGTACAATGATATTCGAGATTTAATTCTGGCTGAGGAGATTCGCAGAAGAGATGCAGATGAAACCTCAGGATCTGGTTCTGCCCTAAACCTTGAGACAAAAGGCAGAGGAAATAATAGAAATTCAAATCGGGGTAGTTCAAAATCTAGAAATTCTAATCGGAATAGAAGTAAATCTAGATCAGGCCAACAAGTACAATGCTAGAATTGTGAAAAAACAGGTCACTTTAGGAACTAATGCAAAAATCCTAAAAAGAAGAATGAAGATGATTCTGCTAATGCTATAACAGAAGAGGTACAGGATGCATTACTTCTTGCAGTAGATAGTCCACTTGATGATTGGATTTTGGACTCAGGAGCTTCGTTTCATACCACTCCACACCAAGAAATCATACAGAATTACGTTGTAGGTGATTTTGTAAGGTGTATTTGGCTGATGGTTCAGCCTTGGATGTTGTAGGTATGGGAGACGTCCGGATATTGTTGCCCAATGGGTCTGTTTGGTTACTGGAGAAGGTTTGGCATATTCCTGACCTAAGAAGGAATCTGATTTCTGTTGGACAACTTGATGATGAAGGGCATGCAATATTATTTGTTGGTGGTACTTGGAAGGTTACAAAGGGAGCTAGGGTATTGGCTCGTGGAAAGAAGACTGGTATGACCTCAAGTCCAAGAGACACAATTGCAATTGTTGATGCAAGTACTGATACAAGCCTATGGCACCGCAGACTTAGTCACATAAGTGAGAAAGGGATGAAGATGTTGCTATCAAAAGGAAAACTACCAGAATTGAAGTCCATTGATTTTAACATGTGTGAAAGCTGCATCTTAGGAAAGCAGAAAAATGTGAGCTTCTTGAAAACTGGCAGGACACCGAAGGCTAAAAAATTGGAGTTAGTGCACACTGATTTGTGGGGGCCTTCTCCGGTTGCATCCCTTAAACGTTTAAGGTACTACATCACTTTCATTAATGACTTAAGCAGAAAGATATGAGTTTATTTTCTGAAAAATAAATCTGATGTATTTGAAACTTTTAAGAAGTGGAAGGCCATGGTTGAGACAGAAACAAGTTTAAAACTAAAATGTTTGAGGTCTAATATTGGAGAAGAGTACATAGATGGAGGGTTAAGTGAGTATTGTGCTGCACAGGGAATTAGGATGGAAAAGACCATTCCTAGGACACCACAGCAAAATGGTGTGACTAAGCGCATGAATAAAACTCTTAATGAGCGTGCTAGGAGTATGAGGTTGCATGCTGGACTACCAAAAACTTTCTGGGCTGATGCTGTTAGCACTGCAGCTTACCTGATAAACTGAGGGCCATCAGTTCCCATGGAGTTCAAACTTCCTAAGGAGGTTTGGAGCGGTAAAGAGGTAAAGTTTTCCCATTTAAAAGTTTTTGGTTGTGTTTCTTATGTTCATATTGATTCTGATGCTCGTAGTAAACTTGATGCTAAGTCTAAAATATGTTTTTTCATTGGCTATGGTGATGAGAAATTTGGCTATGGGTTTTAGGATGAACAAAACAGAAAAATCATTAGAAGTAGAAATGTGATATTTAATGAACAAGTTTTATACAAGAACAAGTCAACTGTAGTCTCAGATATTGCAGAGATAGATCAAAAGAAATCTGAGTTTGTCAACCTAGATGGATTGACTGAAAGTACTGTCCAAAAAAGGGGTGAAGAAAATAAGGAGAATGTAGATTCACAGGTAGATCAGAGTACACCTGTAGCTGAAGTCCGTAGATCTTCTAGGAACATTAGACCTCCACAGCGCTATTCACCCACTTTAAATTATCTACTATTGACTGATGGTGGTGAGCCAGAGTGTTATGATAAAGCCTTGCAAGATGAAAATTCAAGCAAGTGGGAGTTAGCCATGAAGGATGATATGGATTCCTTGTTGGGGAATCAAACATGGGAATTGATTGAATTACCAGTAGGAAAGAAGGCTTTGCACAACAAGTGGGTATACAGAATAAAGAATGAGCATGATGGTAGCAAACGTTACAAGGCCAGATTAGTTGTTAAAGGGTTCTAGCAGAAGGAAGGCATTGACTACACAGAGATATTTTCTCCAGTTGTGAAGATGTCAACAATTAGACTGGTGCTGGGAATGGTGGATGCAAAAACTTACATCTTGAGCAGTTAGATGTGAAGATGGCATTCCTTCATGGTGATTTGGAGGAAGACCTTTACATGATTCAGCCAGAAGGATTTATTGTTCAGGGACAAGAGAATCTAGTCTGCAAACTGAGAAAGAGCTTGTATGGCCTAAAACAAGCTCCTAGACAGTGGTACAAGAAATTTGAAAGTTTTATGTATAAAATTGGGTTCAAGAGATATGAAGCTGATCATTGTTGTTATGTTAAATTCTTTGACAATTCTTATATCATTTTACTGTTGTATGTGGATGATATGCTAATTGCAGGGTCTAGCATTGAGGAGATTAATAATCTGTAGAAGCAATTGTCAAAACAGTTTACAATGAAGGATTTGGGAGCTGCAAAGCAAATCCTTGGTATAAGAATCATTAGAGACAAGGCTAATGATACATTGAAGCTTTCACAGTCAGAGTATGTGAAGAAAGTTCCCAGCAAGTTCAACATGAATGAATCTAAACCAGTGAGCACACCCTTGGGTAGTCATTTTAAACTGAGTAAAGAACAGTCACCGAAGACAGAAGAAGAAAGGGACCATATGAGCAAGGTGCCCTATGCCTCAGCTATTGGCAGCTTGATGTATGCTATGGTGTGTACAAGGCCAGACATTGCACATGCAGTGGGAGTTGTGAGCAGATTCATGAGTAGGCCTGGAAAGCAGTATTGGGAGGCAGTCAAGTGGATTCTGAGATATCTGAAGGGTTCATCAGATACATGTCTTTGTTTCACAGGTGCAAGTTTGAAGCTGCAAGGTTATGTAGATGCTGATTTTACTGGTGATGTTGATAGTAGAAAGAGTACTACTTGGTTTGTATTTACTCTGGGTGGTACAGCTATATCATGGGCTTTAAATTTGCAAAAGATTGTTACTTTGTCTACTACAAAAGCTGAGTATGTTGCAGCAACTGAAACTAGAAAAGAGATGATTTGGCTACATGGTTTCTTAGATGATTGGGTAAGAAGCAGGAGATTGGCATTCTACACAGTGACAGTCAGAGTGCAATCTTTCTTGCCAAAAATTTAGCTTTTCATTCAAAGTCGAAACATATACAGACAAAATACCACTTTATCTGATACCTTGTTGAAGATAAGCTGGTAATACTTGAGAAGATATGTGGATCTAAGAACCCGGCAGACATATTGACTAAGGGTGTCACTATTGAGAAGTTGAAGCTGTGTGCAGTTTCAATTGGTCTTCTAGCTTGAGGACAGGAGGATGAGTTGCAGGGATGAGGGGTTGCTTTTGGAGGATAGCCGCTGATGTTGATGATTGAACTAGTTTCCAAGTGGGAGATTTGTTGGGCTTTGTGGAGCCTAGTTTATTTTTGGCCCATTTTGTAGCCCATTGTAACCCTGTAAGCAGGATATAAAAGCCGCTTTTATAATTAGGGTTTGTGACTACAACTGTTGTTGTGTTTTTAGAGAGACAGAGAGAGAAACACTGTAGCCTCACTTTGTATTTTTCCCTGATAATAGTGAAATCCTTGCAACTCCGTGGACGTAGGCAAATTGCCAAACCACGTAAATACTGTCTTGTGTGTGTGATTATTTTTCTTTGACGTGTGTTTTCTCTATTTATTTTTTGTTTCTCACAGGTTGGAATTTAGGTTGAATTCCCAACAGTTATCAGCGTGTAATCTCTCTCATGGCATAGGCTTTTCTAGTATCAAAACATTTATCATATGTTGGAAAACCTGGGTACCACTTATTCCTGGTGCAGACATGGGCCCTACTTTATAATTTCGCAAAAGGCAAACCCAAATGCACCTTCCAACCTAAGTGCCACTTGTGGAAAACAAAAGAACTTGCTTGAATTATATACCTCTCACAAATGCAACTCAACTTATGTCAGCAAAATTTCAATGTAGAACTAAACAAGTGCATAAGTTTGCAGTCTTAGAATTGATCTCTTCCCCGGATATGATCGCTTGCTAGTAATTTTAACCAACTCCATTTGTGGGGGAATGTCAAAGAACTTAATATCAAATTGTCCCTTAGTTAATTGGAGTGTCCAGTTACAAACTACCATCTGGTAGAAGGAAAAATGATGATTGCTACAGTTAGTATACACTACATTAATCAGGAAAAGGAGATAAAACAAGAAGACTAAAGTTGGCACAAAATGCAAAGGAATCAGTTCTTTTTTTGAGAACACAAAGAAATCGAGTTAACGTTACTATTTTTTTTTTTAAGCCATTTTAAATATTTGCCAAATCACTATATCAAATTTCGTTATCATGCCAACAACCATACAGCATGTCAACATTTTAATCACATTTCATGCAATAATTTTTTCATGTGGAACGGTGGAAGGGTGGCCATACGTTAACACCAAAATGTGCCCATTCACTTGTGCAAATAAACTTGCTATCCTAAACTTTGAGAGAAAGAAAAAAAATAATACCAAAAAAAAAATGGAAAGGTTAGTCATCTTGATATATTTTTTTTAATAATATCAAGTTGATTTTTTTTTTAAATAATACATACACCCAATGATTGATATAGGGATAAAAAATGTTGGAAAACTTTGGGCCTAAGCCATCACAGAAATTTGATTTTCACAACGTTGTGAAATAGGGTGTCTAAAAAGAGTGTTAAATGTAGCACATGAAAGTGTATACTAACTGTAGGGTCACAATTCGTAGCCCAAGCCCAAGAGATATGGAATATGAGCTCAATGAGCCCAGTACAATGAATTTGTAGAGAGTGGGTGAAAGAGCTGGACTTTTAGTGAATCAGACAACGATTAGTAATGATTTTAAAAGAGAAACAAGCATGTAACACACGTAAACCTCAACAAAACAATTGTCCGAGGAGATAGATTATCAATTAATCTGATAGTTTTGATGGTCAATACAATTCTTAGTGCTACAGTAATTTCTTTTCTATCCTTTCTCTCTCTATTTTTTTTTTTTTGTCCCCCTATTATGAGAGGTCTTTTACATTATATAGTTTCTTCCAGGCCATCCTCATCGTACACTTATTTATCATCTAAGCCTTCACTCGAGTACATGTCCATCAAACATCTTCTTTAGCTCTCTACAAATGGTGGTAGCTGAGACTGCACTATTTAGGAGTCTTCTCCAGATAAATGCGGCCAGAAAAGTTGCTACAGTGCATTTAATGCAATGATAGCAGCTTTTCTTTTAGATATTTCTATGTCTTTCTCACCTTTGTACGTTTTTAAGATTCATCCTGATCATCGTTGGAACTCCCCGGAAGGTCATCTAAATTACACAAATGTGTGCTTGACCGATATTCATCATGTTTGAGAAGGAGCTACTCCTCGGACTATAAACCTCCATTATTTTCTTCCGTGATTCTCAACTTTGGGGCATCTTCTAATCATTTACCCCTCCTCAGACATATCCCCGTCCTTGAATAAGGCCCAAGACCCAATATACAAATTTGAGCTCTTATCCCCACAATAGCCCCTCAAAATTTTAATTTTTCCCTCGCATCTGAGGAGAAAAAGTGGGATTTTGATTTGCCTTAGAAATGAGGGCTGAAAATGTAATAATACCTGAGTTTACACGTGTGGGCGTATAGTTTTAGGTGCTTCATCATTGCTACTGACGTTTTGGAATTCGCGCATCCAACGGGTGATATTTTTCATCACGGTTTGGGCAAAATAACTCCCACTCATTTTCTGCCCCCTATATAAAGCCTCACAGGAGACCATTTTTCCTTTACAATCTCTCAAACACTCCAGTGAACTCAAGCTTTCAAACTCACAAGAACTATTAAATCATCAAACTCCTATTTCTTTAGAAATCCTTAAGGATCCTTCTAAAGATTTCAAGGATCATCCTCCACTTTAGTTTGTGTAAGTTCTAACTTCTTCGAACCCTTCTTTTTCTCCTCGGCCTTCAAATTCTCATCTCCCAATTGTCGCTTTCAGTGTTTTCCATTTTTATTTCTCCGAGATTGGTAGATTTAAGTATCTAGTTAATAGCCCTGCCCTGATAGAGATATTTAAGAAAACATATCACATACCGCAGGAAGTAGTCCTGTGGTATTGTCCCTCGGAAGGAATAGCAACTGACCGAGAAGTGGGAGAAGTCATAATCCCTATGATAGCTTTCATAGAAGGGAGAATGACTCTTCCCATAGGTCGCATTATAAGAGATTACCTTCGTAACCATAAGATTTGTCCCCACCAATGCGCACCTAACCTCTTTAGGATCCTAGGAGCGGTTGATGCTCTGGACCAGCATTTAAGCTTGAGGCTCACCTGGCTTGACGTAGTCCATATGTACGAGTGTCATAAGCAAAAAAAAGGGCGAAACTTTACCTTAAATCCTGATCCGACATCGTCAGGCTCATCTCCTATCTTCCAAAGTCTAACAAGAGGATGAAAGACGACTACCTAATTGTCTCGGAAGTATGGCATGACGGCCTTCATTGCCCAACCCAACCAAGAGAACCAGGTGGGATATCTTAGATTTAGGTTCCCTAACAATAAATTTAGGTTCTTCATCATCGGTTTTGCTCCACTTCTCTTTGTCTTAGTGTTTTATTGTTTGCTTGTATGTTTTGCCCCCTTTTTTTTTAGACTAAGTTTCTGATTATGCTTGGCTCTGTTATGGTATCAATAGATAAGAGGCATGTAGCTCCTCAGCTTAGTTTGACCAACATAGCAGCCCTCAACTACCTGCTTAGATCTCCAATTTTTGTAAGTGAAAACGGGCAACTTCGGGCTGTCCATTTAATTCTGAATTTCAAACCCCTTTCAAACAAATTTCAAGAGGTCGGCAACATTATAAGGGCGAACGATTATCGGCTAGCTCGGACAGACGTATCTCGGCCTAATTTCTTGGCCCATACGACCTTCCACCAGTAGAACATCCAGTTCCACAGGGCGTTCCCCTGCACACCCCTCCAGTTCAACAGGTTCCCTTTGAGGTAACCGTACCAGAAGAAGGAGTTGCTTCCTCAACCTCTTCACTAGAGGAACAAATTGATCAATTTCATTTTGAAGAAGAGGTGCCTCAAGAGGTATAGATGATCTTGGACGCTGAGGAAGAGACCGACAGGCAATCTAGCATCCACGCTCCCATTTTAATAACTACCCTCCCAGACAACTCTACTGACGAGAATTTAGACCCCTTAAACAACCAGATTGCGTAGCCTAGATTAATTAGCCAAGTTGTTACTTAGTCAAATTAAGCAATTCTAGGTTAAAACAATCCAAACAATCATATCAAGAATATAAAGCAGCGGAAAATAAATAACACAAGATATGATCACCCAGGAAACCACACGATAAAAACCTGGGGAGGATTTGACCCACCGATCCTCAAGGCTAACCTGAATTCACTATGAAAGAATTGAAGCTCATACAAAAGGACTACAAGCTCCCCGCTCGACTTCCTAATGCTACCCACCAGTAGAACTTCCTGACACGACCACGCGCAGGCTCCGAATCCACGGACTACTTCTTTCTTGAATTCCTCAATCAGCTACAAGCTCCCCGCTTGCTTTTCTTTTAAGTTCCAATGGTTGCAACAGTAATGATCTTCAAGATGTTGAAATAATCTCCACCATGAAAACCCTAAGTTTTGTGTAAAGGAAAGCTCCTCAAAGATCTCACACGAGATTCACACAAAACAGCAATGTATGAGCAACAATACAATATGGACAACCTTCAAAAACGTGGCTAGGGTTTTATTTATATACCTAGGGTAAAAACATAAAACCCTAAACGTTTAATGAAGTAGGGCTGAGTTGGAAATTCTGCAGAAAATTCAACCTGTGCGATTTTCGATCGATCGAGTCTATTCTTCGATCGATCGAGCCAGGCCGAAAGTCCCAAGTACTTCTGCAGCCACTCGATTCCAACTTTACAATATTAAACCAACTTTGAGCAAGTCTAAATAAGACTAAATACAATGTTTTGATCATGGTTTGCCAACATTACAAATTAGAGTTCTAAATACATAAAATCCTAAGACCTTAGAACCTAACAAACTCCCCCTTTGGCAATCCGTGACAAAACCCTAATTAACAGCTCAAAGTTTTACAAATAAAAAGCCCTTTACAAAGATAATGCTCATAAAATTCAATTCAGCCTAACTACTATCCATAGTTGCAAGTGTAGACAGCAGCTTAGTTGAATCAACCTGTATAATCCTGAAATACTCAACAAACGCATAAACGCATGTGTGACAGTAAAGAGTAAAACAACAGGTATAACATTCTTGTAAGATCCACACAACACAAAATAAAGACATATAAAAATGAACAAGTCATAAATATAAATCAATACGCAGTGAATCATAAAGCAACAAGAATCAATAAAAAATATCATGTATATCAATCAATGTTACTCCCCCTAACATGAATATCCCCAAAAATGATATACAAAGTGAAGCACATAGATACAATCTAAAAACTCCACAAGCTCCTCTAATAAAAAAAAAAAAAATCTCCCCCTAACAACAAAAACTCTACTACAAGTCAAAACTCCACTCCCCCTTTTTGTGACGGAATGCCAAAGGGCAATCACAAGTCGCCATCAAAAGGAGGTGGTGAGGGTGAATGAAGACGCGCAAGATCAGCTCGGAGAGCACGCATCTCATCCAGCAAGTCCACCAAAATCTGACCATGAGCCTGCTGAACAGTCATGACAGTCTCCAAAGTACGACGAACATCAAAGTCGGCCGAAGGAGGTGAAGGAACATCATCAGCAGCAGCATCATCACCAACTGGAACAGGAATATCCTCACCTGCAAGACTTGCAGAAGAAGAAGAAGGAGGAGGTGCGCTACTAGAGGGCTCAGATCTAGGGTGTTTAGAACCAGCTCGAAGATGAGCGGCCCTCTGTCTAAGAAAAGACGCACCTAAAGGACCTATCACATGGACGGGCTCAGAGGAAGGAAAGTCACTAAGACCAAGATAGAGAAGAATCCTATGAATGAAAATAGGATGAACAAGAGCATGAGCAGTAGATGAACTCCTATAAACTTCGTTCAAAGAACGAAGAAAAAGATGGGGAAAACTAATAGGAGCATCAGTAACAAGAGCGTACAGAAATACACACCTCTCAAGAGGAATGGTGTGAACATGGGAAATAGGCCAGATCGAATGACAAGCTATCCGAAAGAACAGATAGTGCAACCCAGAGAGCTCAGCAGAAGTGATCCGAGGATCAGAACCCCACTGGACAGTAGTACCAGTGACGTATGACAAAACATCGCTAATCTCGGGAGACTCATCATAAGGATAGACAGGATGCTGGACCAAAGGTACCCCTAGAGCATCAGCCACTACCCGAGGAGTAATGGTGTACTCTACGCCTCGTATCCAACTCTTAACTAGAGTGTTGGAATCATAGACGCGGATAGAGATGTTCGAATAGAACTCTCTAATCAAGGCAGAAGGTGGAGGAGGATCAGAAATATCCACCAAGGGTAACCAACCCCGACGCTCAAAATTTGCCCTAATGGCAGGATCAAGCTCATCTAAAAGCACAGAACGCTCAGCCCAAATCTTTCTCTTAACGGTCAGTTTCTCAAAAATCTCTTGGTTTTCCTCACTCGGAAACCGCTCACTATCAAAGGATGGAGGGGGTGAAGGAGAAGGTGAGGGAACACTCCTACGGGCTCTAGTTTTCCTAGGCATAGTGCTAAGGAAAGGACAGAGACACACAGAGAAAAACACAAAGAAACAAGAGAAAACAAAACCAAGGGCAGACTGCAAATTAGCACAATAAATAATATAGAACAAAAATCTATATGATGCATGAACAATAACATGTTGTGATGCATGATCTAAATGCAGTGACAAATTAAGTTTAATTGAGAGTAATTGGACAAAATTGGCTTGAACAAGGAATTTCTATCAAAAATCCCAAAATTTGAAAAACCACTTGAAAATTTTGCAACAAATTGATGAATTAAGCATTACAAAACACAGCACATAGATTATAATGCTTAATTACACCAACACAACAAGCCAATTTCATCAAATTCTATCCAATTTAACAAAAGCCCCAATTCGGATCAAGAACAAACCCTAGAATTTTCAATTTTTCACAAAACACAAAATTGATCAAATTAACCACCAAGGATCATTAATATAATGTGTCCCCACAAAAACCCAATGATCAATTTCATAAAATAAGGTTTGAATCAACCGAAAATCCACAAAGAATAAAGTCCGAAAATTACCCTTAAATGCATGGATTTATGCATGAAATAATGAAAATAACATCAAAAGGAAGGGCAAAAGAGTCTTACCGGCTTGAGGAAAGAGAGATTTTGCAAAAACAACGGAGGAAAACGACAAAAATCTGAACTGTGGAGTCTTGCCAACGCGGAGAGAGAGAAAAAGTTTGAAAAAGGTTTGAATAGAACCTTTGAAAAAGTCAGAACTGAACTTTTAAAAAGCTTTTCCACGATATTCGATCGATCGAAAATTACATTCGATCGATCGAAAAGCACAGTCATTTTAAGACAAATGAGAGCACTTTTTCGATTGATCGAAAAATAGGTTGGATCGATCGAAATGGGCAGAGGCTCACTAAATTTTGGAAAAATCACAGTTTTTGAAAGACACAAGCCGAATTTTGAAAATAACTCCTCAAAGCATTAAATTGAAGAAACAAAATGCATGAGTATGAGATGGAATGCTTTTTCAAAAACCCAAAATTTTGAACCCAATATTCTTAAACAAATTGCAATCAACCTCCCATTATATTTTCTCAAGCAACAAATATGTTGTGCATAAATCTCAAGATATTTTCAAACTTGGTTGGTCAGACCAAAAACACACACTAGCATGTACAGTGTTTAACAAAGAGTAACTTGTGTCGTGTGTGATACTAGCAAAAACTTGAGATACATGTGAGGTGATATGTGAATAGCAATCAATCACAAAGTCTACAAAATTCATCACATAGAATTCAAAAGAGACTATCACCTAAAGAGTTACATCCTATAACTCCCACATCTCCTAGAACAAAAGCTTGCAATCATGTAAGTTTCTTGTATTTTTGCCTCTTATTTGCATGAGATGGCATTCAGCCTAATAGTACACACCGGTTTGAATTAAGTGAATTGGCATCAAGCCTAATAGTACACACCAGTTTTAATTTATTTTGAGGCTACACCTTATGTTCTTTTTGTGCATGTGCTACACTTTCTCGAGCACAGAATCTTATGATATGCACTAAGGTGTTCATGATTGGCTAGTGAACAGTGGTGAGATGGTTATTTATGCCTTTCTCAAAAGGATCAAGTCCGACAGTCAAATAACATGTGACTTCAAGATTAAGACAAAGTGATAAACACCATAAACATCTTTCCCACACAACATGCACTACAAAGCTCAAACTAGTAAAGTGCAATAAAGTAAGCTCATCCAAGCTAAACAAGGTACATAAGACATGTTATGTGTAAATAAATTGACCAACCTTGTTTTTCAAAAATCAAGAACATTATGTTCAACATAAATTTTGCTTCCTCCTTTTTTTTTTTTTTTTTTATTTAATTTAAAGGAAAACAAATAAATCCTAGAATGAAATGCATGAATGTAATGCAATGCAAGTCCTAGAACAAAAAAAAAAAAAAAAACAAAGAACAATGGTCACAAAAGAATAGAGCAATGAAGCACAAGGACCATGTCAGAAAGACTCAATTATTTCGAGTCTTTTGCATCCAAAACTTTTTAGATGCACCATGAGCATTGGAGTTCTTATTCACATTTGAGTGATTCCCAACTCCATGATTGGAATAAAGGTTTAACACCTTTACCAATTCACCAATTAATGCCATAGGATCTTGTGCTTGAGGCACAGGCACTTTTGGTTTATTTGCTCTCTTATCAGCTTGAAGCTTGTAACAGTTAGGACGAATATGTCCAGACTTACCACAATAATGACAAACCCAAGCAGGTTTACCATGCATCTTGTCCTTAGATTTGGTAGGCTCCTTAGGTTTAGATTCTCTTAAGTCTACCCTAGTCTTCTTAGGTGGTGAAACTTCTACAGGTTTAACTACCTCACTCACAGGTGGTTTGACAGTATCACTCACAACCTCACTCACAGAAGGTCCAGAAGAAGAAGAAGGAACAAAAGTAGTGGAATGTGGTCCAGTATCAAAGATGCTTTCAACATATCCTAACCCAGTTTTATCAGAAGGATACTTTTGAACATTCAGCATGTGATCAAGTTTAGAACTAGCAGATCTAGCAACAGATAAATCATGTTCCAAAGTTCTAACTTTATCAAGCAAAAGCATATTCTCAGATTTAACATTATTCAAAAGTTCATTTGCATCAAACAGTTTAACAAGCAAATTTCTCTTTTCAAGCTCAAGAGAATCAATTTTCTTTAGGCCAAGATCAACTTTCATAGCATCCTTTGCAGCAATTTTGCAAAGTTTGTTATAGGCCTCTTGAAGATCTGCATCTTCAGAGAGTTCCCCATCAGAAGGGTTCTCTTCAGCAGATATGCCTTCATTGACTATAGCAGTAGCCGTGAAAGCAATGAAGTTTCCATCCTCGTCACCACCGGACTCATCATCAGAAACCTCATTATCACTAAGGGTTACAGCCATAGCTTTACCCTTAGTCCTTAAGAATGTAGGACATTCAGACTTCACATGACCATACCCTTGACAGCCAAAACACTGAGGACCCAAAGAGTTATTAGAAGATTGACCAGAATTTTCTCTAGGTTTTTCAAAATTGTTAACCTTAGTGGGATCATTCTTCCTAAAATTTCTAGGTTCAGCAGTGTAAGTACCTCTTGCCTTTCTATTTGTATTCCTAAGAAAGTTCTTAAAGTTTTTGGCAAGATAGGCAATCTCTGTAGCAGAGAGCTCATCATCAAATCCACCACCATCAACATCATCAACTGACTTAAGAGCCATTGATTTGGATTTGTTCACTTTAGGTAGGTCAGACTCATAGGATTGAAGAGATCCTACAAGCTCATCAACAGGGATGGAGTCCACATCCTTGCTTTCAGTTATGGCAGTCACTTTGGGTCTAAAGTCTTCAGTTAAAGATCTAAGAATCTTCCTAACAATCTTAGGTTGATCATAGATTTCACCCAAATTAAAAGCAGAATTAACAATATCATTCAGTTTGGCATAAAATTCATCAAAGGATTCATCATCAGACATCCTAATGTTTTCAAACCTAGAAGTTAATTGCTGCAGTTTGTTTATCTTAACTGCCTTTGTGCCTTCATGCACAGTTTGGAGGATTTTCCAAGCAGTATGAGCAACCTCAACATTAGAGATTCTCTTAAATTCCTCCATAGAAACAGCATTAAAGATAGCATTCATAGCTTTGCTATTGAAGCTTGCTGCTTCTTTTTCAGAAGTTTGCCACTCACTCACAGGAGTAGCGGGCTTCTCCCATCCGTATTCAACGGAATTCCAAACCCTTTCATCAATGGATTTCAGGAATGCTTTCATCCTTACTTTCCAATAGGCATAGTTGTTCCCATCAAAATGAGGAGGAACAAACAGAGAGTGTCCATGCTCCATGACAACAGGGGTCAAGGATCAGCTCAGAGATTAAAAATCTCAAACAAAAAGAGCTACCACGCTCTGATACCACTTGATGGGAATTTAGACCCCTTAAACACACAGATTGCGTAGCCTAGATTAATTAGCCAAGTTGTTACTTAGTCAAATTAAGCAATTCTAGGTTAAAACAATCCAAACAATCATATAAAGATATAAAGCAGCGGAAAATAAATAACACAAGATATGATCACCCAGGAAACCACACGGTAAAAACCTGGGGAGGATTTGACCCACCGATCCTCAAGGCTAACCTGAATTCACTATGAAAGAATTGAAGTTCGTACAAAAGGACTACAAGCTCCCCGCTCGACTTCCTAATGCTACCCACCAGTAGAACTTCCTGACACGACCACGCGCAGGCTCCGAATCCACGGACTACTTCTTTCTTGAATTCTTCAATCAGCTACAAGCTCCCCGCTTGCTTTTCTTTTAAGTTCCAATGGTTGCAACGGTAATGATCTTCAAGATGTTGAAATCATCTCTACCATGAAAACCCTAAGTTTTGTGTAAAGGAAAGCTCCTCAAAGATCTCACAAGAGATTCACACAAAACAGCAATGTATGAGCAACAATACAATATGGATGACCTTCAAAAACGTTGCTAGGGTTTAGTTTATATACCTAGAGTAAAAACATAAAACCCTAAATGTTTAATGAAGTAGGGCTGAGTTGGAAATTCTGCAGAAAATTCAACCTGTGCGATTTTCGATCGATCGAGTCTATTCTTCGATCGATCGAGCCAGGCCGAAAGTCCCAAGTACTTCTGCAGCCACTCGATTCCAACTTTACAATATTAAACCAACTTTGAGCAAGTCTAAATAAGACTAAATACAATGTTTTGGTCATGGTTTGCCAACACTACAAATTAGAGTTCTAAATACATAAAATCCTAAGACCTTAGAACCTAATATCCACGAAAGAGGAAAAAGAGATGGCTTTGAATACGAGAAGCAAAAGTCTAAGAGACCTGATGAAGGCAAGGAACAAAGTATCCGAACCAAAGGAAACCAATAGGTCCCAACCTGTAGCTAATCTTCCCCCTCGCCCTCCTCAGCTTCTTATTGACCTCAGGTTGAAACTTATTCTGTAGCTGAAGAAGAAAAGGCCAAACGAGGTGGGCCCTACGAAGGGGAACAAACCACAAAAGATGGTGAAAAACTAGCGAGGCAAGAGGTCCTTTTCAGTTGAGAGCCGAGAGGATCCTCTCGCAGCTGATGTGCGCCGACCACCGCGCACATGGTCTCCTAAGCTGGAGGTGGATGGTGCCCCCATTGCTTGGGACTCCTTCGTCCAAAGTTACCAAGGAGGGCAGGCAGGTCATATTGCTGAGGCCTTGGAGCAACCACTTCTCCTGCCCAAAGATATGGACGCTTACAGGTGCTTCAATCAGCCTGAGCTTTTTTTGTCCCTTAAGAAGGATTTGGCTATGGTAAGTGACTTAGCCTACTCCTTTATTTATTTATTTATTTACTATTATTATTATTTTTATTCGGAATTTTGCTATTCTTGTTATGCAGATTACCTAACAGGTTTATGTGGCTGAGGAATGAGTCAAGGATGCCCGTAATGAAGCCAGGGCAAAGGCCAATTCTAGGTCCGAGGTTGAGAAAGCCTTGGGGAGCCTTAAGCAGGACCAAGCTAAGCTGTCTGAGCAGTTAAAGGAAGCGATCAAGGCTAGGGACAGTGCTGATGCTAGCCTAAAGACTGCGGAGAGACAAGCCGAAGATCAATGCCAGAAGTTGCATTTGACCGAGATTGATTTGGCAACAGAAGGGCAACTGGTGAATGATCCTCAGGCTAAGCTTCAGAAAGCCAAAGATGCGGCCCAGTTAGCCAAGGAGGCGATGGAGGCAGAGAAGTCAGCGTCTTATCTGCTTGGCATAGAAGAAAAGTAGATAAGGCTGGCCAAGAAACTGTTGGGGGTTTACAGGGAATACTGCGGCGTAACTTGGGGCAAGGCCCTTAATGCTACAGGAGTCCCTACAGACTCTGCCCTGAGGCAATCTGGGAGCATGTATGTAGTGACCCAAAAAGAGGGGTCTTGTATTCCATGGAATTCCACATAGCCTAGGGAAGTACATGGGAATTTGTTTATAAAGAATGATCTCCCTTCAATGTGTAGAGGCCTTTTTCCCAGCGCAACCTGGGGAAGAACAAAACCGTGAGGGGTATGGGTCCCAAAGCGAATAATATTTACACAGTTGGGGCAGGGTTGTTACAGATGGTATCAGAGCCAGGCCCTAGTCAAAAGTATGGATCCCACACGTGAGAACGCATGTGCTCATAAAGGGGATGGATTGTAGTGACCCAAAAAGGAGGGTCTTACATTCCATGAAATCCCACATCACCTAGGGAAGCACATGGGAATGTGTTTATAAGGAATGATCCCCCTTCAATGTGTGGAGGCCTTTTCCCCAGCGCAATCTCGAGAAGAACAAAACCGTGGGGGATATAGATCCCAAAGTGGACAATATTTACATAGTTGGGGCGAGGTCGTTATAGTGTATTATCATCCAGAAATTCGCGAGCTCCCAGGTTCTGATCCTTCTCCTCCTCAGCATCTTCCAGAGGCATCAACGCAGCCCATCACAAGCCAGACTGTCCTTAATCCTACAAATGCTTTACGGAATCCAGCCAACCAAAGGACCAGGGTAAGGAGGCTGGGGGAGTTCAAGAAAAGGAGAAAGCTCGGGAGAAAAAAGCTACTTCCAAGGACAAAGCAAAAGATAAACAAGTTGATTCTAAGTCTAAGGAAGTTGCTTCTTCTCAATCAGTCCAAGCCACCGATCCTTGAGCCCGAAAGCCCAAGACTTAGTTTTAGCAGTTTTTTTTTATATGAATTGTTATTCAGAACAATGTATTTTCCTTCTTGTAGATTAATGAATGTACTTCTTTTTCTATTTCCTATGCCTTCACTATATAGGGTTATTGTTATTGCAAATAATATTGATTTATTGCTACCTTAGCTTGAACAGAATCAGTAATAACACCCTGCTAATGATGCAAGTAACTTAACTAAGTACTAACAAAAACTAGTTCGTATAAGAATTAATAATAAACTTGGTAAATAATGGAAGATAAATTTGCCTTTTACATTCTTCAATACTTAAGCAAAAAGTTAAGTACTTTACGTAACCCTTATCAAGAATACCACTAAGTGTTAATTCAAACCAAGTATGTGGTCCAAGAGATCTAACATGATTTAGGATCCGTTTGAACACTTATAAAAATGATAATGAAGTGTTAACCAACTCATATCATCTGGTCTGAAGACTTCAGGCATGATTGAGTTTAAGTTTAAACACTTATAAAAATGATAATGGAGTGTTAACCAACTTATATCATCTGGTCCAAGGACTTCAAGCATGATTGAGTTTTTAAGTTTAAACACTCATAAAAATGATAATGGAGTGTTAACCAACTCATATCATCTGGTCCGAGGACTTCAGGCATGATTAAGTTTAAGTTTAAACACTTATAAAAATGGTAATTGAGGAAAGTATAAAACCCTTGTGTAATAGATAAACATATTGATGAAGGAAAACTCGTTAATAATAATACATTTTGAGGTTATTTACATTCCATGGGCGTGGTACTACATGATTATCCAAATCTTCTAGAAAATATGCTCCGATGCCAGCCCCTGAGGTAATATGATATGGTCCTTCCCAATTGGGTCCTAACTTTCCCCAAGCTAGCTTCTTTGCAGTGCCCACAACTTTCCTAAATACCAGATCACCAGGTGCTAAAGGTCTTAGCTTCATGTTGGCATCATAACCCTGTTTGAGCTTATGTTGGTAATATGCCAACTGGACCATTGCATTTTCTCTTCTTTCTTCAGTTAAGTCCAAATTCTTCTCTAGTAGCTCATTGATCGTACTCGGGCTAAACAAACTGGTTCTTAACATCGGGAAACTAGTTTCTAAAGGTATAACAGCTTCAGCCCTATAAGTTATTGAGAAAGAGGTCTCCCCAGGAGATCTACGAGGAGTGGTTATGTACGTCTAGAGAACACGTGGCAGTTCTTCCACCTATTTGCCATTCGCGTCATCTAACCTTTTTTTTAATCCATTTACTATGACCTTGTTAACAGCTTTCGCTTGTTCATTCCCTTAAAGAAAAGCAGGGGTAGAGTATCTATTCATAATTCCCAAATCACAACAATAACTTCTGAACGCTTTACTGTCAAACTGAAGGTCATTATCCGAGATAAGGGTATGAGGAATCCCAAACTGACTGACAATGTTTTTCCAGACAAATCTATTTGCATCCACGTCTCTGATGTTAACTAGAGATTCAGTTTCAACACATTTGGTAAAATAGTCTGTGCCGACCAACAGATATCTCTTATTTCCTATTGCTTTAGGGAATGGACCCACAATATCTAAACCCCATTAGGCGAATGGACATGGGCTGGATAGTGGATTAAGGATTCCCCCCGATTGATATATGTTTGGTGCAAACTGCTGGCACTGATCGCACTTTTTCACATATTCGTGGGCCTCTCTTTGCATACTTGGCCACCAATAGCCTTAGGTAATAGCACTATGTGCCAAGGATCTACCTCCAGTATGGCTTCCGCAAATTCCTTCATATAACTCCTCAATGAGTGATTTAGTTGTCTCAAGATGTACACATAACAAATACGGTCCTGAAAAGGAACGCTTGTATAATTTCTGATTCTCAAACAGCTAGAACATAGTAGCCTTCCTCTGTACTTTGTCAGCTACTGACTTTTCTTCAAGCAAAGTATCTTCCTCCAAGAATTGAATTATAGGGTCCATCCAACTAGGCCCTGCTCTAATTTTATGGATTCAGACTGTCTCTCTTCTTATCTCCATGGATTTGTACAAGTCCTCAACAAGGATAACCCGAGGTAGATTCTGTGCCAAGGAGGTTGTAAGCATGGCTAGAGAATCAGCATGTGCGTTTTCGCTTCTGGGGATGTGCAGCAAGTTGAAAGATTTGAACTCTGATTGCAGGCATCTAACTTGACTCAAGTACCCCTGCATTCTTTCATCTTTCGCCTCGAATTCTCCTTTTACTTAGCCGACGACTAACCTTGAGTTCGAGAACACCTCCACTGACTTTCCGCTCATTTTTTGAACCATGGTCATTCCCATCAGTAGAGCTTCATATTCGGCCTCATTATTTATGGCCGGGAAGTCAAGCCTCAATAACTTTTCAATAGTAATTTTCTCAAAGGATATCAGCACTAGCCCCACTCCAAAACCTTTCTGATTTGCTGCACCATCAACATACACCTCCTCGGATAAGGGGCCTCATTGAGAGATCATGCCAACCGATTTTTCATCCATGTTCTGTGTTGGTTCCAATTCTTCTAATGTGGGGGTTCAATGAACTCGGCCACCAGATCTGCGAGGACTTAGCCCTTGATGGAGGTACGAGGCATGTCCTTGATGTCGAAAGCCCCTAGAACTGTATCCTATTTAGCTACCCTCCCTGTGTAGTCAGCACTTCTGAGTATGGCTTTAAGCAGAAGCTGGGTAAGAACAACAACTATATGTGCTTGGAAATAATGGGGCAACTTTTGAGTACCGAGCACTATTGCTAGGATGGCTTTCTCCAGTGGTAGATAACGAACCTCAGCTTCATGCAACGACTTACTCACATAATAAACTGGCCGTTGTACACTGCAATCAACTCACATCAGCACCAAACTTACCGCGTAAGGGGCCACAACAATGTAGGCAAATAGTACCTCATCTGGCTCAGGACTAGACATAATTGGTGGCTAAGCTAGATAATCTTTAAGTTGTTAGAAAGCTAAGGCACATTCTTCAGTCCACTCAAACCCCTTCCACTTGTTGATCAACAAGAAAATAGGTCTACACCTATCCGCTGATCGTAAGATAAATCGGTTCAAAGCAGCAGCCATTCCAGTCAATTTCTGGACTTCTTTGGGATTTTAAGGTGGTTGCAAATTGTTAATAGCCTTTATCTGGTCGGGATTAACCTCAATCCCCTTGTGAGTTACCATATAACCCAAGAACTTGCCTAATCCCACGCCAAACAAGCACTGGAAAGTATTTAGACGCAACTTGTATCTTCTAAGAACTTCAAAAATGTTTCCAAGGTCTCCCACATGCTTCGAAACTACCTTACTTTTCACCACCGTGTCATCTATGTAAATTTCAATATTCTTGCCCAACTGTGGCTTAAACATCCTCATCATCATTCTTTGGCAGGTAGACCCCGCATTTTTCAAACCAAATGGCATCACTTTGTAATGGTAGTTCCCAATGGGGGTGATAAAAGCAATCTTCTCCTGATCATCTAGGGTTAAAGGTATTTGGTGATAATCTTAAAAGGTGTCCAGAAAGCTCATCTTAGGATGGCCTACAGTTGGATCTACTAGTTGGTCTATTTTAGGAATAGGGAATAGATCCTTAGGGCAAGCCTTATTCAAGTCTGTGAAATCTACGCACACTCACTACTTCCCACTCTTCTTTTTCACCACCATGGTATTCGCTAATTATTCAAGATAAAAAACTTCCTTAATAGCTCCAGCTTGCTTAAGCTTTGTTACTTCCCCTCGTATTGCATCAGTGTGCTCCTTGGATGGGTGCCAAGGAGGCTGTTTCTTTGGGGTGGCCAATGGGTTGACATTCAAGTGGTGACAGATGAATTCTGGATCCATTCCTAGGACTTCATAAGCATTCCAGGCAAATACATCAATGTTTCTTCTGAGGAATTCTATCAGCTCTTCTTTCTCTTGATGAGACAACTGAGATCTAACTTGAAAAAAATTTTCCAGATCATCCCTAATAGCAACCTTTATCAAATCTTCACACTTTGCCTCATTGGCTGAATTATCAATGGGCAACGTCGGAGGCTTTAACTGCTATAAATCCTCTCCAGCATGGGTTGATGACACAGCCTCGAGCTTATGTTGAATGGCTGCCACCAAGCATTGTCTGGCCACAGATTGATCTCCCAAAATCTCCTTAACCTGGTCCTCGGACGGGTATTTAACCTTCTAGTGGAGAGTAGAAGAAACAGCTCCCAACGTATGAAGCCAGGGTCTAGCCACGATTGTTGTATAAGGTGAATATGCGTCCACAATTATGAAATCTACATTTACTACTTCCAAACCAGTTTGCACAAGTAGCTGGATTTGGCCCCTGGGATAACTACTTTTCCTTCGCAACTTACTAGGAGGGAACTATAGGGTGTTAAGTCATCAGGCTTTAAGTTCAACCCCTTATATAGGTTGGGGTACATTATCTCAGTCCCACTGCCTTCATCCACCATCATCCTCTTCACATCATACCCTCCAATTCTGAGGGTGATCACCAAAGCATCGTTGTGGGGTTGTATGGTTCCAATTTTATCTTCATCTGAGAAGCCCAAGAGTAGTGGAATTTCCATTTTAGCCCTTTTCAGATCTTGATTAGCGTCTCCTACAGATAGACGAGCTACAAACATTACTCTGGACAAGCAAGATTATGTTTTTCCTGGTGCAGCGAAGATGACATTAATAGTTCCCAAGGGGGGCCTTGAAGAATCGTCTCTTCGAGATTCCGAGTTTGCTTGGCTTCTCTGACAACTAGAGTGATGCAAGAGTTGTTTTAACCTACCCTCGCGGACGAGCTGGTCCAAATGGTCCCACAGACTCCTACAGTCCTCTGTGATGTGTCCATGATCTTGATAGTATTGGCAGTAGAGGTTATGATTGCGTCTTTCAGGGTTTCCCACCATTTTATTTGGCCGTTTAAAGAATGGCTCATTCTTGATTTTCTCTAGAACTTGATGAACCAGTTCTCGAAACATGGTGTTGACTACTTCATGGTTTGCTAATCCTGATTGCCCAGCATAATCCCTACATGGTTTGTTATTACTGTACATATCTGACCTGAAATCCCTCCTCTCTTGAGGGATAACCTTATCCTTCCCTTTCCCCTGCTGTTGATCCTCTTCAACCCTTTTATACTTATCAATCCTGTCCATTAGCTAATGCACACTGGTGACAGGTTTGCTAGTAAGAGATTTCCTCAAACTGTGCTAGGCAGGGAGCCCGAGCTTCAAAGTACTAATGGCCAACTCGTCAAAATCGCCATCTATTTCGTTAAACATCTCCCAGTACCTATCAAAGTACATTTTCAGAGTCTCACCCTCTTGCATGCTCAAGGATAGTAGGGAAGTCAATGGCCGAGGAACTCTGCGACATGTGACAAAATGGGAACCAAACGCCTGAGTGAGCTCCTTGAAGGAACTTATAGAATCTGCTTTCAGGCTATCAAACCACCTCATTGCAACTGGTTCTAGACTGGAAGGAAACACCTTACACATCAAAGCTTTATCCTTGGAATGGACAGCCATCTTTTGGTTGAAATGACTCACATGCTCCACAGGGTCTATTCAACCATTATAGATGGTGAACGTTGGATGATGAAAATGTCTGGGAAGCCTTGCCTCCTCAATCTTGTGCGTGAAAAGCGACCTGGAGATTTGGTTCAGGGCCTTGCTCATAGCATCATTTCCTACGCCTCTTCGTGACGGGCTTCGAAATCGTCGCTCATGATGATGCTCTTCTTCATAGGAAAAGGATTCGCTGTGGGGTTCGAGACCTCCGCCTATTATTAACATCCTATTTGTCATCGGAATAATCATCAGAGTTCGAAGAGGTCCGTTTCCTTTTTACATGGCGTAATTCCCTTTTAAGTTGATCAATTTCCAGTTACATGTTCTTATTGTTCTCTGCATGGGAAATATGACTTCCACCTCGTGGCTGACTTCGTTTAGTGTGTGTGGTATGCACACTTCCTTCACAATCACCTCTCTGTTCAAGGGTGAGAAAAGGATTTCCATGTTGGAAGGCCCCTGATTCTGCTAGTTGTGAACCCAGTTCTGCCATCGTCGATCATTGCTTTCACTATCGCTCAAGCTCTCCCCACAGACGGCATCAAATTCATAACCCAAGCCCAAAAGATATGGGATATGAACCCAGTACAATAAATTTGTAGAAAGTGAGTGAAGGAGCTGGGCTTTTGGTGAATCAGACAATGATTAATAATGATTTTAAAAAAGGAACAAGCATGCAACACACGTAAACCTCAATAAAATGATTGTCCGAGGAGATAGATTATTAATTAATCTGATAGTTTTGATGGTCAATACAATTCTTAGTGCTACAGTAATTTCTTTTCTCTCCTTTCTCTCTCTATTTTTTTTTTTTTGTCCCCCTATTATGGGATGTCTTTTACATTATATAGTTTCTTCCAGGCCATCCTCATCGTACACTTGTTTATCGTTTAAGCCTTCACTCGAATATATGTCCCATCAAACATCTTCTTCAGCTCTCTGCAGATGGTGGTAGCTGAGACTGCACTGTTCAGGAGTCTTCTCCACATAAATGCAGCCAGAAAAATTGCTGCAGTGTATTTAATGCGGTGGTAGCAGCTTTTTTTTAGATATTTCTGTGTCCTTATCACCTTTGTACATTCTTGAGATTCATCCTGATCATCGTTGGAACTCCCCGGAAGGTCATCTAAATTACCCAAATGTGTGCTTGACTAATATTTATCATGTCCGAAAAGAAGCTACTCCTCGGACTATATGTCTCCATTCTTTTCTTCTGTGATTCTCAACTTTGGGGCTTCTTCTAATCATTTGCCCCTCCTCGAATATATCCTCGTCCTTGAATAGGACCCAAGGCCCAATCTACAAATTTGGGCTCTTATCCCCACACTAACTTATGATAGGACCAAACCATAATGAGGAAATTGAAATTCTCTTAATTTTTTATATAAAAGAGCTCTAATTTGTATAAAAAAAATTGCAAAAAAGAATATAGAAAGAAAATGTAGTAATTTCAATGTGATATTTTCCCCAATGAAGGTAAGCAAAGAATAGAAGAAAAAATTGATGGAGTGACTAAATTGTTACATTTCAAATGTTTAAAGGAAAAAAATCAATAAAAAAATCGTGAGGGGCACTATTTGATAGATTTTATTGTTTAATAAGTATTAATTGAAAAACATTTAAAAAAAAATTAAATGGCTCATTTACTATTATATTTAGATAAAGGGATTAGATTGACTTATTTTGAAAATTTGAGTGACTGAATGTACAAAACTTTAAGGAGTAATTTAACATTGAAGTAAAATTGAAATTTAGCCAATTTTTAAATTTTGATGGACCAAAATAGAATTCACCCATATTTTGCAAACATTAAATAAGTTTAATTTATCTAATTATGCGTTATTTTCCTATTACTATCTTGTGTAATAGTCAGAATAGCGACTCTTCATAAGTTGAAAAGGAGGGGGAGTGCGGGAAGTGAAAGGTTGCTTGTTCAAGTTTTATATAAATTTCATTAATTTGTGCTTATATTTTTAAGAAACTCCATAAATCTAAAATGAAATTAAGAAATAGATTCAAGTTATCGTTCATGTTTTTTGTTTTTTATTTTACCTATTTTGAATATTTGGCAAATCACTATATCAAACTCCGTAATCATGCCAACAATAATACAACATGTCAACATCTTAATCACATTTCATGCAATATATTTTACGCCACGGTGGAAGGGTGGCCTTAGGTTAACACCAAAATGTGCCCCTTCATTTGTGCAAATAAACTTTCTACCCTATAGTTTGTGGGAAAGAAAAATATAATACCTAAAAAATGGAAATGTTAGTCAACTTGATATATATATATTTTTTAATAATAATTATCATCTAAATTGAATACTTTCAATGTTATTAGCTTGTATTGTCAATCATTGGAATGCAAATAAACCTGCTACCCCAAAAGAATAGAAAGCTTAACTAACTTGATAATTATTCAATAACAAATATCATGTTAATAACTTATTTTAATATTACTTGAATTTTCATCTAATATGATTTAAGAAAAGTAGAATGCAAAAGGTAATACAAATTTTATTACATAAAACTTAAAAATTAATGTGTAAATGAATATAAATTGTAGACTTCAACTATCTAATAAATGAATATTTGAATGACTATTTAAAATTGATATATAACATATTAGTTTGTAAAAAAAAAAAAAATCTTTTTCTTTTTTTCTTTTTTTGAGAAAACAAAACTTGATTTTCATTATTCAACAGATACTTCTGTCATTGAGTACAAGTCGGGTTACATCATTGGGGATGTCATGAAACCACATACGTGGGGCATGGAAAGACTTTGCTATCATGGCAAGTTTGTCCACTACACCATTCCCTTTACGTCTTACGTGAGAAAAGGAGATAGACTCAAAATACAACGCCATGCATTGCGAATCTTCGATGATATGACCAAAGGGTGCCAGGCACTGTGGGTCCATTCTCATGGACTTTCTGACCTTTTCAGAGTCTCCTTCCACTATCTCAGACTTGATTCCGAGTTCCTTGGCAAAACACATCGCTCTTCAACACGCTAGGGCTTCAGCAATGTCTACAGTGTGTGGCAGAGGTATTCTTTCCGATAATGCACCAACTACCTTACCTGATTCGTCTCGTATCACCACGCCGATTCCTGTCGTTTGAAAGTTGTGGAATATATGGCACTATCAAAATATACTTTGAGGGTGGGACTCAGAGGAGGTATCCAATGGGTCGGCTGTGGTAGTGAGACCGAAGTGGCTATAAGGTCCTGGGCAGATTGGAATTCTTGGAGCTTTTCTAGCATGTCTTGGTATACCATTGACAGGGGTAAGTGGGTGTTGTTCATTCTTGCCGCATTGCGATTGTACCAAATGCTCCAGGCGACGTAGGCAAAACATTCAGCTAGGTTGTGTTCTTTATTATTTAACACACCTGTCCATAAATCCCTAAAATCCACAAAATGAGATGTTAGCTGATTCCTGAAACACCGCTCTTCCCACCAAATTTCTTTAAGCAGTTGGCAACCCCATAATGCGTGGACTGTATCCTCTGTTTCACTTTGGCATCTCTCACAGATAGAATTCCGATGGACCTTCCTAATCAGCAAATTCTTCTTTGTTGGTAGAGACTAACGACAGGCGCACCAAATAAAGTGTTGGACTTTATTAGGTACATTCAAGATCCATATATTGCTCCAGGACGTGTTGTTTGCTGCTAGGTCGGAAGTACCAGGTGTAAGTGACGTTGCAAGTGTTGATAGGAGCTTATATGCACTCTTGGTGGAATATTTTCTAGAGTCAATTTCTGCCTAAGTAAGTGTGTCCTTACCCCTTCGCGAGCTTAGTGGAATGCTTAGGATAGCTTGAGCTTCGTGGGGGAGGAACTCATCCTGTACCCGGTTTAATATCCAGTTTGGCCCTTCTTCGTCGATGAGTATCACAAAAACAGAATTGAAAATCTGTATTTCATTAAATTGAATTGAAGAATTACATCAGAGATATATATATATTGCTTTGTACAGGTGTGAACACAGAACTAACTAACTAACAAAACTAACAAACTCTTACACGTGCTAGCCACAGTACTAATTAACTAACACACGTGCTATTTACTTAAGAATACTCCTAAATGTACTAAACTACAAGTCGTCTTCATTTGTAACTGCTTGCCGTTTATGCTCTGTTACAAGATCAACAACTCTGTGTGCAGTGGATGGATTCTTTGTGTTGCTTGCTTCTCTTCTGCTCTTGCTACTGATCTTGGTCTCTGTGTTTGAACTCTGATACTTCCCCTCAAGAGCAGCAGGTGTATATATATTAAGCATTCCCATTTTGTTAGTAAGATTTGAAAACTGATTATGATGCAAAGCTTTGGTGAGCATATCAGCTAGTTGGCATTTTGATCTAACATGGTTCAGCTTAATCACCTTTTCTATCACCTTATCCCTGACCACATGACAGTTAATTTCTATATATTTTGTCCTCTCATGGAAGACCGGATTAGAACCAATATGCAGTGCAGCTTGACTGTCACAGAACAGCAAAGCTTCCTTTTCATAATTCACTCCAATATCCTTAAGAAAGTATAAGATCCACACTATCTCACATGTTGCTACTGCCATGGATCTGTACTCAGCCTCAGCTGAGGATCTTGATACTGTAGACTGCTTCTTGGACTTCCAAGACACCGAGGAATCACCAATGAATATGCTATAGCCAGTCACTGACCTCCTAGTATCAGGACATGCAGCCCAATCCGCATCTGCAAATGCTTTCAAATGCAAGTCTGTGCCTGAAGAAAACATGAGTCCTTTACCTGGTTCACCTTTCAAGTACTGTAATACTCTATGTGCTGCATCCAGGTGTGGTCTTCTTGGCTTAGACATAAACTGGCTGAGTTTATGGACAGCAAATGTAATGTCAGGTCTTGTGATTGTCAAGTACAAGAGCCTGCCCACAAGACTTCTGTAATGGCTGGGATCTTTAAGCTCTTCCCCTTTAATCTTGCTTAACCTCAAGCTGTGCTCCATAGGAGTTTTAGCAGACTTACAGCCAAGGAGTCCAGCATCATTGAGTAATTCAAGAGTGTATTTCCTTTGACAAAGAGCAATTCCTTTGTCTGATTTTGCAACTTCCAAACCAAGGAAATATTTCAAATCACCCAAATCCTTAAGTTTGAACTTCTCATCTAGCATGACTTTGAATCTATCCACTTCAGCCTTGTCATTGCAAGCTATCAAAACATCATCAACATAAACCAAAAGAATCACGAAAATATCACCATGTCTCCTAGTAAACAAAGAATAATCAGCCTTGGACTGAATAAAACCAAGCTGAATCAAGGTACTTGAGAATTTGGCAAACCATTGCCTAGAAGCTTGCTTGAGTCCATAGATGGACTTATTTAGTTTACAAACAATCTCCCCCTGGCTGTGAAACCCTTGTGGAAGAGCCATATACACTTCCTCATCCAAATCTCCATGAAGAAAAGCATTATTTACATCCAATTGACTAAGAAACCAACCCTTAATGGCTGCAACAGCAAGTAAAACCTTGACAGACACCATTTTTGCCACTGGTGAGAAGGTTTCAAAATAGTCTATACCCTCCTTTTGTGTGAATCCCTTAGCCACTAACCTTGCTTTATACCTCTCAATAGAACCATCTACCTTGTGCTTGATTTTGTAGACCCACTTGCAGCCTATGGCTTTCTTACCAACAGGCAAAGGTGTCAAAGTCCAAGTATTATTAGCTTCAAGGGCTGCTACTTCATTAGCCATGGCAGCTTGCCATTGGGGATCAGTCACAGCTTGGTAGTAAAATTTGGGTTCAACAAGGGAGGAAATAGCACAGCAAAATGTCTTATATGATGGAGAAAGATTGTGATATGAGACATGAGATGAAAGGGTATGAGAAGTACCAGATTGGGGAGAAGACAGAGCCTGAATAGAGGCAACCTGATTGCAGTGAAACTCTTGTAAGTAAGAAGGTCTCTTAACAGGTCTAGTAGACTTTCTAATGGGAAGAGGATCTGCAATAGGGTCAATAGGGGCCTCTGGAACTTCATCAAGGAAATCATCATCAATAGTATGATGAACTTGAATGATAGAAGAAGTTGGAAGAGTAGAAGTAGTGTGAGGTTTAGCTAAAGTTGGTTCATCATGGAAGGGAGGAACTGGGGAAGGACATGGCAGAGGTAAAGTATTGGAAGAAACAGACTTATTTGAAGAGGGCACATAAGGGAAAACAGATTCATGGAAGACAACATCCCTTGAGACAAAAACAACATAAGTGTCAAGATCATATAGTTTGTAACCTTTGATATTACAAGGATAGCCAAGGAAAACACATCTTCTTGCCCTTGGTGAGAATTTGTTTCTAGTTTGAGCAATTTTAGAGGCAAAGCAAAGACAACCAAAGACTTTGAGATGGTTATACTCAGGAGGCTTATGGAATAAAAGCTCAAAAGGTGTTTTGTCATGCAACAAAGGAGAGGGAAGTCTATTAATGAGGTATGCAGCAGTTAACACACAATCTCCCCAGAATTGCAAAGGTACTTGGGATTGAATCTGTAATGCCCGAGCCATGGAAAGTAAATGCTGGTGTTTTCTCTCCACAACAGAATTCTGTTGTGGGGTGTAAACACAGCTGTGTTGATGGATAATGCCATGTGAACTAAGGAAATCAGACATGGCAGTAAATTCTTTGGCATTGTCAGTTCGAATAGATTTAATATTTTGACTAAATTGGGTGGCAACCATAGTATAAAAGGATTGAAATAAAGACCCAACATCAGATTTGGATTTCATCAGAAATAGCCAAGTGGCTCGGGTTGCATCATCCACAATTGTCAAGAAATACTTGTAACCATCTAAAGTAGGAATTGAATAAGGTCCGCAAACATCCATATGGACTAAATCAAAAGCACAAGCACAAATTTTATTATTGAAAGGGAATGGTAATCGTTTAAGCTTGGCCATAGGACAAATTTGGCAAGCCTTATTACAGAAAAATTGTAAAGAAGGAATGGAATGACCTAAAGCTTTAAGCTTCATGTCTGATGGATGGCCTAATCTGGCATGCCACAGAAAAGAAGATGCAGAACTTGCAGAAGTAGTTGCAGAGAATGGAAGGAAAGAAGCATTGAACTTGTGATTGCCTAGATAATCAGCAAGTGAAGAAGGAGAGACATGCTGAAGGCTATCACATTGCAACAAATACAACCCATCAACAGCCTTGCCCACCCCAATCGTTTTCCAAGGTAAAAGGTCCTGAAGAAAACAATAATTGGAGAGGAAAACAAGACAATAAGACTGTGATAAGGTGAGTGTACTAACAGATAGCAAATTAAAACTAAATGAGGGAACACAAAGGACATTAGTGAGAGTGAGTGAAGGAGAAAGAACAACAGTTCCAACATGAGTGACTTGAGCTGATTCCCCATTAGGCAAGTGTACCAAAGACTGTATAGTAGCAATTATTGAAGTTAACAAATCAATTGAACAAACAAAATGGTCAGTAGCTCCAGTATCCAATACCCAAGTGCTCTTATCATAAGTTCTTCTGTTGACTACTTGTGCAGAAAAAAACACTATGAAATAGGTCAATACCTGACATTAGAGCACTGGCAGATGCAGAAGATGATGCTACATTGGCCATTGGACTGTCTCTGGCTGAAGCAGATGAAGTGGAGGCTCCAAAAATAGCAAAAAGTTGATGATATTGTTCAGGTGTAAAAGCAGTCTGTTGATGTACTGGTGTAGCAATTGAAGGACCAACAGGTAACACATCTGAAGATACTTGATGAGCCATGAAAGGCTTGTTCTTGAACTTAAAGCCAGGTGGGAAACCATGCTTTTTATAGCATTTATCCACTGTGTGACCAGTCTTGCCACAGTGTGTGCAAGTTGGTCTCTCCTTCCCTTTGCCAACAACACCACCAAGAAATGGATCAAGATGTTCACTTGACAACTTAGCAGCTAAAACCGTGGAATCAACCTTAGCAAAAGATGCATTAGGTACTGATCTTTGTGTCTCTTCTTGAATTAGCAATGAGTAGACCTTACTAAGAGATGGAATAGGATCCATAAGCAAGACTTGGGATCTAACTTGGGAGAAAGAATCATTCAAACCCATTAGGAATTTCATGACTGATTCTCTTACTTGCAGATCAGTTAGCCTCTTGTTAATATTGCAAATGCATTTACCACAAGTGCAGACAGGAAATGGACTAAGGTTCTGTAATTGGTCCCAAAATACCTTCAACTGTGTAAAGAAGTCAGTAATAGACATTTCTCCTTGATGAAGCTCTGCTATGTCCTTTTGAAGATTGAAGACTCTGGGTCCATTTGTCTGAGCAAAACGATTCTTCAGATCATTCCAGATTTCTAAGGCTGTATCTTCATAAATGATGCTTGCTTGGAGTTTTGGTGAGACTGAATTGGTCAGCCATGTCTCAACCATGTTGTCACATCTTATCCAGGCTTGCACATTCGAAGGAGTTGATACCAGCGATGATGAGAGGGTCAAGGTTCCATCAATAAACCCTAATTTATTCTTGGTAAGCAAAGCTTTTCTCACTGCACGAGCCCAAGCTGCATAGTTTTCTCCACCTATCAAAGGCTATGTGACGAGAAGTAAACTTGGATTCTCTGCGTGATGCAAGAACAGAGGGTTGTCCATTGGAGATTCTTGTGAAGAAGAAGATGGATTCATAGTTGTAGAAGGATCTGTAGGACCATTTGTATTTGTAGCGGAAGCCATAGATGATCAATAAAGATTGAAGATTGAATTGAACTTCTCAAGAACTGAATTTTCTCAAGAACAGAGAAAGATTTTCTCGGGAAAACTGAGAAATGAAAAAAAATTGAAAGAAAAGAAAAACAAAACCCTATATGAATTTGGGAATTTGCTCTGATACCATATCACAAAAACAGAATTGAAAATCTGTATTTCATTAAATTGAATTGAAGAATTACATCAGAGATATATATATATTGCTTTGTACAGGTGTGAACACAGAACTAACTAACTAACAGAACTAACAAACTCTTACACGTGCTAGCCACAGTACTAACTAACTAACACACGTGCTATTTACTTAAGAATACTCCTAAATGTACTAAACTACAAGTCGTCTTCATTTGTAACTGCTTGCCTTTTATGCTCTGTTACAAGATCAACAACTCTATGTGCAGTGGATGGATCCTTTGTGTTGCTTGCTTCTCTTCTGCTCTTGCTACTGATCTTGGTCTCTGTGTTTGAACTCTGATAATGAGTGCACACACTCGCGCATCACTGGGAAAATTTTTTTGTGGAGAAACAATATTGCTTGAGTGTTTGGTAAGCAACCACTTGTCGCTATGGATCCGAACCATTCTTCCATCTCCAATATGCCAAACTACCCCCATGCGGATACACTCCGTGGCTTTCAATATGCTCTACCATGCATATGACCCATTAGTTTTAACCTCACTATCCATCACTAAGCAGTTTGGAAAGAATTTTGCTTTGAAAACTTTGTGAAAAAAGGACTTGGGGTTATAAATGAGGCGCCATAGTTGTTTTCCCAGCATTGCTAGATTAAAATTTTCAATATCTTTGAAGCTCAAACCTTCTTGGTACTTTGGTAGACAGAGCTTATTCCAAGCAACCCAATGAATTTTCCTTGAGTCCCCTTTGTATCCCCACCAAAATTTACGGATTATTGCTTCAATGTCCTTGCACGGACTCTTGGGTATTTTAAAGCAACCCATTGTAAACGTTGACATGGCTTGTAGGACTACTTTGATAAGAACTTCACGACCAGCTTAGGATAAAAGTTTCTCGTTCCACCCCCGTATTTTATGCCAAATTCTTTCCCGTAGGTAATTGAAACTTTGTTTTTTCGCTTGCCCCACAAAGGAGGGAAGTCCCAGATACTTTTCATACTGAGTTACTGCTGCCACCCCAAGCCCTTTTTTTTTTTTTTTTAAAAAAAAACTTTCCTTGGCATTATGATCAGTATTTGTGCTGAAGAAGAGCTGTGTTTTGCCTTGATTAATCTGTTGACCTGAGGCTTGCTGGTACATATCAAGGATTTCCAACACCGATCTGCACTCTTGTTCATTTGCTCTACAAAAAAGCAAACTATCGTGACAAAGAATAGGTGTGATCAAACCATGAGGTTCCCCATTAAGCAATATAAAAAAAGAAGCTGAACAGATACAACAGTTGATTAGAGATATCCATTTACTTGCAAACCCCATTTTATTCATTACTTTTTCAAGGTACTCCCATTCGATTCTATCGTATGCCTTATTTAACTGTAAATTTATTATAGTAAAACTTATAATATCTATATGGTAGCACTACTCTTAAGAATAAAACCAACAAATTTCATAAAAAATAATAAAACCAAAAAAATTTATAACTATAAATATCAACAACAGCATTTGATATAAGTGCAAAATAGATGGCTAGATTTTTTTTATTGCTTTTTCATTATCTCCATCCTTCTTACAAACATAGGTGAGTAAATTTACACATTTGTATTTGTTCTTACAAATACTTCTTCTTCTTCTTCTTCCTTTTTTTTTTTTTTGAGAAAGTTCTTACAAATATCTATAGGGTATAAACTTACACATTTATATTTGTTCTCATCATGCCGGGGGGGGGGGGGGGGGTGAAGCCCCCTTGCTTTTCCTAAAAAATGCCACACGCCCTCTATTTTAGGATTTATTTGGTTGAGTGGATTTTAGGGATGATGGAAAAAATAGGAGAAAAAAATGGAGAGAAAATTATTTATGTAGGTGTTTAGTTGGAGAGGTGAGGGAAAGGAAAATTGTTAGGGGGCCTAGGGAGTTTTCTCCCCGGGCCACCAAAAATAAATCTCCCTAAATCGGAGAGATTTATGGAAAGAAAATTGAAGTGGAAAGGAGTAAATGGAAAATAACTTATTTACTCCGTAACGTTTACACGTTGGTTGACTTTTCTCCCCTTTTTTTTCTTCTTTTTTTTAAAAAAATAAATAAATAAAACTGTGCTTTTTTTTATTTTTAATTGTCTTATTAGCCTTTGGAACCTTCTATCCTATAGGAACTGACCTTGTTTTGTAGCTTTTGTTATTATTATTTTTTTTTAATATCAAACTGCAAATTTTTTATCATTATTAGTTTTTCTTTGGCTAGATGTTTTTAGTTGTGTTAATTTGTAAGTTTGTAGTAATAAAAAATATTAAAAAATTTTATGTATTAGAGGCATGAGAGTAAAATTATACAAACTACATTTCCTATCCTCTCACTTTTCTACTCAACCTAATAAAAGAGTTTTTCATCTTTTCACTTTTCCACTCCCTTAACCAAACACACTTAAGGGAAAACTAAAATATTTTCTATACCCTCACTTTTCTACCCCCTCCCCATTTTCTATCATTCTAATTTTTCATCCTCCCAATCGAATGAACTCTTAATGTCAAAATTTCAAATATTTGAATCAATTTTCAGTAATGGCCCCCCTTCATTTAAAAAAAAAAAAAAACTATAAATACTCTTTAATTTTTTTATTGTCTCATGTTTTTTCCTTTTAATATTTACTTTTTGTCATATATAAGATATTAATTTTATTAGCTTTTAAAGCATAAGCTTATAAAAATCTATAATTAAATCTATTTAGAAAATAATTGTTCTTCAAAAATAAAGTCATGCGCATTTATATTAAGAGAATTAAGGATACCAAAATATAATGATACATTTAGCTTGGCTTCTCTTGAGAAAATTTTTGGCTCGGCCTCTAATTTGTAGGATTTTATAACATTCATTATTGAATGTGATAATATTTTTGTTGAGCAATTTTACGTTGTACGGTGTTTGCTAACTAATTTATTTTGCCAGAATCTATTTAATTAGACAGCACTAATATGAGACTTTACTGTATATATACAGAGATTGTACATTCGATTCCCATGGGAAAAAGTTGTCCAATTCCAAGCAAAACATGGACTGGTTCGTGCAAATCTAATGCGAATTGTAACAAGAAATGCCGAGAATTAATTTGAACCAGCGATGATTCGTGGAGAATGTAGAGGGATCGTTTTTTGGGAATGCTACTGCTATTTTAAATGTTGAATACAGACCATGTAAAAGAAAGAAAAAAAATAATGATAATGTATCAATTATGTTCTTAGAAGGAGCTGCAATGTCATTATATATCTATGGCAAACCTCAGACCATTGAGACACTGTGTATGGTTCAAGTTCATTTAGGGCGATTCTAATTTTATCTGTTTGTGTGCTATAAGATGTCCTTTGTGTTTTTGGAGGAATTACACTAGATAGGAATAAAAACCTCTTTTATATTTTGTCAAGAGTTCAGATTTTACCATTCTAAACTATATGGTGATTACGCTTTATACTCTGACATCAAGTTTGTTATTTACTTGAATGTAAAAATATGGCACCATGTGAAAAAACCTGATTACACCTCTTCTCAATTACTAAAAAAATAAATGAGAAATTACATTTTATGACCCTATATTATACTCATGATTACACTTTATATCATAAACTTTGAATTTCTGTCCAAGTTAATAGCAAACTTAATGTCAGAGAACAAAGTGTAACAAGATTCATAGTTAAGTCAAAATATGCATTTGAAAAGTTTATGGTGCAAAGTGTAATATGAGACTCATTGTAACATGCCTGTACATATAGTGTATAAGTGCTACAAATTGCACGGTTATCCACCCGGGTGGGTACAAGACTTAAGGGACATCAAATTCTAATGCCAATCAGGTCTCAACCTCTCAGACAATTTTGCTCCAGACAATTTCTCAAATTTGTCTTATCAATGTCCTATTTCCAAGACTTAGTGTGAACAACTACTAGCATTTCTTAATGTTCCCAGTTAAGGTTTCAGTGAGAATCATAATGTTGCTATGACTACTTCTGGTCTTGAGAATGGTATTCCTGCTACTAGTTCTTCTACCCAGCCTCAAGCCAACACTGTTTCTCATGGCAATTTCCCAAATATGTCAGGTAGCTTTTTATGTACTTATTTTCAATTCAAGCCTACCTTGGACGTACCAAAGATATGGTCAAACATCTTTGTTCTTTTTTAATTGGGTTTTCAAAAGTTAGTTTTGCACTGTGTTCTTCTACTTTCCTTTTAGAGGAAAACAACAAAACAACGAGCTATACTTCATATGGAAAGGCGAACGATTTTCGGTTGTCTGGGCCCGTCCGATGGTTGAACTCATAATTTCATAATTAATAGTTGATTAAAAAGCAAATTGCACCCGCTAAGTTTAACTGAAATTTATTTCAATCCTATAACTATACTTTCATTCAATTAAGTCCTCTAAGTTTCAAATCTATTCAATTTAGCTTTTTGTCCAATTTTGTTAAAAAAATTACCGTTAAGTATGCAATTAACTAATGAAAAAAAAAATTATACCTCTTATGAATATATAAAAAAAATTCCACTTACAAACAACTATATGGTCTTGTGCCATACAAATAAATTTTAGAATTAAAATAACAAAAGGCAAAATGATGCTTGATGCGGTTAAATCACTACATTAGTCAAAAAATGAGAAAAAACAAGACTAAAGGCACAACAAATACAGAGATGCAGTTAATTAGTAAAAAGTAGAAAAAGGTAGCTTGCTGAAGATCCATACCTATTATTACTGCATTTAAATGCTCCAATGGTAAAACTTCTTAATGGATATGTATCTAGACTTTTGAACAATGAAATCTAGCACTTGCTGTTGTACATACATACAAAAAAAATCTTACTCGTTTTCTAAAAAATCAATTGACTACCTTAAACATAAGGTGTTAACTTGATAAAAATTTGAAAGATCGATCTTAAGGGATTGACACTGACGACGCCATGATCTATTAATTATGATCCAGTGCTCACAATGTGGACACCTTTAAGGCTTTAGCTTTCACAATTCTATAACTAGACTCTTTGTACATCAACAACAAAAGTTTATTGATCATTCTGCTAATATGTTATAATCAATGTTATTGAATTTTAATTCTTAGTCACATCAAAATTTACACTAATCCCTATCAATTTGCTCCTTAACATTATAGAATTTAAATTTTTCAGAAATCTTAATATATATATATATATATATAATACCTCAATGGGATTATATCTCAGAAGATAGATTGTATTTTTTTTTTTTTTTTTTGGTTTTTTTGGGGGATAGATTGTAGGGGTGACAATTCGTGTTTGCGTGTCGGGTTTGTGTCGTGTCAACTCATGAGTATTCGACTATATAGGTCAATACTAACCTGACATGTTTATTAAACGGGTCAAGATTCCTCAACCCTAACACGACCCATTTATTAAATAAGTTAGTCATATCGACCTATTTATCAGATTTTATCAAAATGAAAAAATAAATTATGAAAAAACAAACAAATAAATATTTTTAATATAAAATTCAAAACTAACGAGTAAGTGCATCACAAATAATCATTCAAAACTAAAGCATATCCCAATATCACAAATAGTCAACCACAATATGTCAAAGAAAATAAATCACAATAACTAATAAATTTATCTACATAGAGTTTGAAGGATATATTGGTAAAATTTCATTTAATTAAACAAATCAGATGAGTCAAACGGATTCTATGTGTTCAAAACTAATTCAACCCGTTTATTAAACGGGTCAGGCGTGACAACCCAAATATGACGCAAACTCATTAAGTCTTAACCCATAACCTACTAATTTTGTACTAATAGGCCAAAAATGAATTGACCCCTTGTGATGAATTAATTGATTAATTAGCCAAGCATATTAATTAATCAAATTAACATGAAAACACGTGGTAGTACAAACAAATCACCAATTAAACTAAATATGCAACGGAAATTAAATTGACACGGTGATTTATTTACGAATGGGGAAAACCTATAAGGCAAAAACCCCACCGGGTGATTTTAAGGTCACCACTCCCGAGAATCCACTATTATCACAACAAGTGGTTACAAGTCAAGGAATCTCAGTACCGTACACCAACCTACAGTTGAACCCTTATCCTAATACCCAATTGGACTTATTCTGTAATGACAATCTCTCCTTGTAATGCACGACTCCCAGTACGTGACTAACCAATTGCGTGGATCCCAGTACGCGACTTTAATCACCAACTAGAGAAGGTTGTTGGCTGCAAAATTCTTCAATTCATCACACGATGAAGATCAAGAAGATGCTTGGTCATAAAACCCTACGGTGTACAAATACAGCAGCTTCTTCACAAAAAAGATGAGTTAGGGCAAATTCTACCTCTGATCACAATTCGCTTAAACAAAATTTGCTCAACACTTATGCAACTTATGTCTCCTTTGACGGCCCTTAAAATAATTCTTTTAAATGTCTAGGGTTGTGAGAAAAGAAAGCCCAAACATACAATTACAGATTAGAGTCAAAACAAAACTGAAATTCTGTTTTTCATAAACCTCAACAAATACCCTGTCTGTCGAGCTGCTGTCGAGCCATGGGCTGGAACAAATCTTTAAGTCTCGATAGATGGTTAGCTATCAAGTTTTAATGAATAGAACTTTTTGCACTTGAATCTTGGATAGACTTGCATGGCTTTAACACTTAAACTTAAAATAAGGTTTCTTGAAGTATCAAATACATCCTAGATCTACCCAAATACAAGTAAAGTGCATTTTTTCAATTAGCCAATTACATAAAATAGTGACATATGTTCCTAACATGTGAAACACATATGTCCTAATAATCTCCCCCTTTGGCAATCTATAACAAAATCACAATAAACAAATGAACATATGAGAGAAATCATAAATCACTTAACTCATACTCACTTGTTGAATACAATAAAATCTATTCTAATATAAACTCTTGAAAAACTTTACAAGATGAGAGTTTATGGCAAATAGACTTTAACAACCTATATTTTTGAAACACTTTAAATAAAACACATCAAGACATCTTAGTGTGAAACAGAAATAATAGATTGCATATAAGATATAAGAATCATGTATATAAAGAAAGAAAAGAAACAACACATGCAAGAATAGGTGAAGAAGACATACATCATCATATATATATATATATATCAAAGATAAGCACAATGTATGTAAACATGGTCATAAGACTCATGTATAAGAAGAATAAGTTAGAAGAAGCTCCTACAACAACAAGGAGGTAAACACTCCCCCTAACAAGATGAAACACAACTCCCCCTTACAAGGGCATGTATTTCTCCCCTTAACATGCAGAATAAAAAAAAATAAAAAATAAAAAACCACAAATTCTCCCCCTTATTGTCATGATTGACAAAGGGTACAAGAAGTTAAAAAGTTTCACCCGAGAAATATAAAGATGATCAAGAAGGTACAAAGAATCCATGTAAATGCATAAATGTGATGAAACAAAATGCTATGGATGATAAGATAAAAGAAAGATGCAAAACATGTGAAAAACAATGCATTCAAGAGGATCTCGACAGATCGAGAAGCTGTCGAACAGCTATCGAGGGACTAGAAAGTTTCTCGATCGATTCATCTAGCTATCGAGAGGTGTCGAGATTGCGACAAAAAGCAACTGAAGAGCTCGATAAATAAGCCAAGTATCGAGAGGTGTCTAGGAGCTGTCGAGATTACTTAAAAACAATTTTTCAAGAAGAGAAAAACACAGATATGAATGCAATCAAACATGCAAATCAACCAAGGATCCAATCAAAATTTTAAGCTCTCAAAATCATCTCTCATCAATAAAATTGATAAGCATTTAAATCCCAAAACACACACACACACACACACTAAACAGTCTAACCAATTTTATATTTCAAAAACAAGTGAAAACAATTTAGTAAGCATACATTAATACATGTAAACCTTGTGATGGCCAAATCACATTGTACCTACACTTGTATCAAAAGTAGCAAAGAATATTGCATGTTGTGTGTGAAAAGCATTGCAAGATTGCATAAGTATATACATGTTATAACGATTTGAGATATGAGAAAATCATTTTAACTTACACACAATCATAACTGTTTGATAGGGACTATCACCTTCGAGGTACATCCTATAACTTCCACATCTCCTAGAATATATGCTTGCAATCATATAAAACATTTTGTTCTTTATGCTTTTTATTTTTCTTTGCATATTTTTTCTTTTTAACAAGCATATTATGCATAGGCATATAAGAGGGAGAAAAGAAATATCCAATGATGTTAAGTATTTGACATTGCGCTTTTACTATGCCAAAGCATATGGATGTCATTGACATTGCACTTTTACTATACCAAAGCATACAGATGTCATTTCATGATTGGCGAATAATAGTGATGAGATGGTTATTTATGCATTTCTCTTAGGATTTTCTAGTCCTTCCCAGTAAAAAGAGTGATACGAGTGTTAAGTACAAAAGATTACTTAATCTTACTCATCACAAACACAAGCCACAAAACTCATTTACTTAGTTGTGCATATAGATACTCATCTAAATTACAAAAGATACAAAATTTAGAAAATTTTATTTCAATGGTCATTCAAGGTACACAAGTACCAATGTACACAGAACACACATTATTTTTGTATTTTTCTGATTTTTTTTTCTTTTATTATTATTATTATTATTATTATTAT